>NC_137466.1:219680348-219810640 GCF_964235325.1 Thermobia domestica
CCTAACCTAATTATTTGTCCTCTTTTCAAGGTCTACATCTAACAACATGTGCAATATTACTGCTGACCTAACCTAACCTAACCTTACCTACCTAACCTAACCGAACCGAATCTAACCTAACCTAATTATTTGTCCTCTTTTCAAGGTCTACATCTAACAACATGCGAAATATTACTGCTAACCTAACCTAACCTAACCTAACCTAACCTTAACCTAACCTAACCTTAACCTAACCTAACCTAACCTAACGATATAAATAGAAAAGAACATTCTTTTATTATATTGTAGATACCAGATATTATATTGTAGTTTATAAAATCGAACAATTAGCAGGGTAGTTAAAAATAGTAAAAAATAAAAAACCTAACAACCTAACCTAACCTAACCTAACCTAACCTAACTTTATCGTTACGATATAAATAGAAAAGAACAATCTCTTATAACCACCAGATGTTACATTGTAGTTGCAATAATCGAACAGTTACCAGGGTAGTTTAAAAAAACTATAATATAAAGAAATTCTAACCTAACCTAACCTAACTAACCTACCCTTAACACAACCTAACCTAACCTAATAAAGACTTATCACACGCACTCGTTCCTATATCTTCAAACAATACCCATCGGAAGTCTTCATTAAAATATCGAGAATTTTATTTATTGACTATTACAACTATGAAAAATCCACATCATTAATGTTCATTATTGTTTAGTAACTTGCAACTTCGAAATAATTTCAAAGTAGTGGCCCTAACGAACCCCTCATTGGACTTCCATGTGATCATTTCCTACAAGTATATATCCTGATGTTAGATTTGCTACGTTTGTATTCAACAAGGATTGTGTTCTTATCTTGGGAAAAAAGCAATGTAAGTTCTTAGTGGTTTTTCTATAATCACTTCTTGTTACAAGCCAATATGTGAGTGCGATATACTGTAGGTTCGAGAAGCCCAACATGGACTAGCAGCAGCAAAAAAATTCCTGGACTTTCTAAGAAAAATACAGAAAAAAAAGAGGTACCACCATGATACAACCACTAAGCTAACACAAATTTAACATTACGATATAAATAGAAAAGAACATAATATTAAGAACCACCAGATATTACATTGTAGTTGCAATAACCTAACCTAACCTAACCTAACCTAACCTAACCTAACCTAACCTAACCTAACATGGCCAACCTTAAAAGTAAACACTTCTTCAAATATAATACATAAATAACTAGCAAAATTGTATGTAGTATTTTTACTTCAAAATATTCCATACCCTCTTTCTGAATCAAAATAAAATAAAATATAAGAGAATTTCTGAGATTTATATGATACACTTAAAGGCTTCACTTCTAGAGGTTTGCTTTCTGCTTATTCTTGAAATTCTACAATTAAGTTTTATATAACCACCATCACGGTTTACCCAATCCTCAAGCTTTCTGAATTTTTAGCAAGAGGGATTCAACATATGTATAACGGAACTCCTTTTCCAAAAAAAGGACTACGGAATATATTTAAGTTAAGCTAAATACAACTTCACAACAAACATGATTGAATAGTTAGCTTTTGCGCTTCTATCGGGAAGTCCGGGATTCAACCCAGCATCGACAATTCTGACAAAGCTTTTCTTCATTCCATCTGTGAATGTAGAAATAGGAGTTGGCCGACTTCCTTTCTTATTGTTTTTAAATCGTTATAATTAATAATTACCAGCAGTGACGGTTTTCTGAAGGTTAAGAGGGCGGTCTTTCGGACTGAAGCCTGTTCCCCAAAGTTACGGAATGTCTAAAACAAATGAAATATCTATTAGTTATGCTTTTACTCATAAACTTTAAGCCCATGTCAAACAAAAATTACTAATGTTTAGAAAAACTAAACATTAGTAAGAAAAACTCCCTCCCAAAATACTTTTCTCCGGAAGATTATTGCTAAACATAAACGAAACGAAATATTAGCTATGTCTGTACTCATAAACTTCAAGCACTTCCCAAATGAAATTAGGACTTTTTAGAAAACGAAACAATCAGAGAAATCTCTCCCAAAGTACTTTTCTAAATCCACTACTGATTATTTGTATAAATTGGTATTCAAGTTTGTGTCCGGAAAATTATTACTAAATCATTGCACAGCTGCAGTATAACAAAAATGTGGAAGTATGGTTTGACGGATATATTGAAAAACGTACGCTTTGACGGATATATTGAAAAACTTAAGTTTAACTTTTGCACTAGAAGCTAGAGTACTAAGCTCTTAGAAATGAAACACGGATGACAAACTAAAATGATCTAGAGAAGAAAACAATGTTGATAACTCAAAAGTTAAAATAAAGTTAAATAGGCTCTAAAGTTGCCCTCAAATACTACGTTCTTCATGTTAGCTTTAATTCGTAAATCATGTGCTCCATCCTTCTTTATGGTGAATTTCAGAGCGAAATATGGCATTTAGGTCATGGAATTCTTATCTAACTCTAGAATATACTATAAGAAAGCTATTTAAATAGAAAAATCATGAAAATAAAAAAAGCCAAAATTTCCAAAATTCTCGTTTTTTCCAAAAAAACGGCTTTTTATCTGAAAGAAACCATCGATTAAAAAAGCCTGCTTTTTTGCATCTCTAGATAAAAGGAAGCGAAAGAATTTGTTCCAAATGTCCATGCTCTTCGTTTTGTGTGGGAAATTGAATTTTAGTAAAGAAAATGAGTTGGAGTAGGGGTGCTCTTAGCCCACATACTTCTTTCTGGTTTTCTTTTTTAATATCACTGTTTTTAATAACCACTATAGCTTAAGCTACCTTACGCTTTAGTTTCAGAGACATAATTGCGCTCTTCTGCAGTGATTTATTTCCTACGTCACGACAAGATGCTTATCAGAATGCTATCGTGTAAAAGAACCATATACTTTTGATGCCATAGAATATTATACAAGTTTTTTTGACACATCTGCTACGAGGAATGGTGTGATAAATGCTTCCGTCTAAAACTAGCCTTAATCTAGGCAAATTTCATGTTTAAATGTAGGAAGACGGATAAAAGGGCAGTTTTTGATAAAATGTGAAAGATTCAGGGAAATTCTTTCGCTGACTGATTGACCAATAAAGACAGTGGCGTATACTCATTTGTTGGCTTCGGCTACCACTAACCTGATAACGCCTGAGCACTGATAACACAAGCCTACGTTTTTAAACTTTTGAAAAGTTACAAAAAACAAAACTCACTGATTCTGACTAATTTTGAGTCCCTGAATATGAATATAATATCGATTTTACTACATTAGCTCGCATTTTTGTGTAACGCATAGTTTCCAGATTTACCATAATAGGGAAAATGAGCTATCATGAAGTGCAAAATGAATCTTCTCACATAAGTGCTGTCATAGGGAAAATTTGATACCAAAACGAAAAATTTTCTGCGAGTCGAGGGAAATGTTATTATGGGAAAGCTACGAACACTGACCACTGTTAGTAATACATGTCAGTATCCAAATAAAACAGGAGTTCGACACTGCTGAGTTTGACAGTGGCCGTTACTGCGACTGTCTCGTGTGCTGTAGTGCTCCGTGAGGAAAAGAGTTGAGTGGGACTTTTTTATACAACTACACTACACTCATACTTTCCTTTTACAATCACATGTACATACATCCCCATCTTCTCTTACTCCTTTCCTTTTTCATCCTACACTTCCCACTTTTCTCTAAATTTTTACCCCCTCCACCTGGGTAGTCAGGCCTCTTCCACCATCTGAACTCCTTTCCAGACTTTGATCTTTTACTTTTCCCGATTTTGACTCTCTCTTCCCGATTGTGACTCTTACTTATTACTGTTTACTATAATCACTTCCTTACTTTGTCATTAATTATTACATTTTTATTCTTCCTACTTTTTACCTTTGTACTAATTTATCTCTTTACCAGACTACATTTATTACAAACCTTGTTCAAAGGCTTTAATGCCAACAACATATAAAGGAGGGATTTTATCCTCCAAATGAAGTGAAGTAAAGCGAGATCGACAGTGGCCGTTACGGCGAGTGCCTCGTGTGTGGTGATGCTCTGTGAGGAAGAGAGTTCAGTGGGAATTCCTATTAACCTACACTACATTTACACTTTCTTTTACATTTACACGTACATACATCCCCTTCTTTTTTGTACTCTTTCTTTTTTTCATTTTACACTTCCCAGTTTTGTCTAACATTTTGCCCTGTTCAACTTGGCTTTCAGCCCTCTTTCACTGAATGAACTTCTTTCCCGATTTTGACCTTTTCCTAACTTTGATCTTTTTCCCTATTGTGTCCTTTCTTTCCAATTGTGTCCTGTATTTTATTCAATTTTGTTCCTCAATCACAAATCCTCCATGTGAGGTACACATAATAAAAATTTGCATTTTAGCACACATGACTTTAATGCTGGTGCACCTACCTATTTGACCGGTAATGGTCTACGACAAGGCAAGACAAGACAAAACAGAAAATTTTGTGCTGTACTGATGGTTCGCATTATATTACCACTTAAACAAGTTACATCTTGGCTACCTGCACTATGTGGATTAAAGTCAAGTGTGTTGATGCCTGTCATGAGGTAGGTCAAGGGAAAAATTGACAAGTAACACTGCATTGGAAACTTGTAATTTTAGGTGTAGATTTATAATACATCGTCAGAAAAATTGCAGTTTTACGGTTAAAGATATGAAGATGTGAGAGAAGTTTAGGCTCAACACTCAAAATAATTGTTGAAGAATTCTTTGATTATTCTGGAAAAGATTTGCGCTAGATAACACCACATAGACCTATTCAGCTTTGCATAGGTGAAGTTCGGTGCTGGTTTACTTTTAGCAGATCACATTTTGAAAAATTGGCATTACTCGAGCAGACAGTTCTACCACATTTTCACACATTTATTGCATTTACCAGTTTCTTTTTGCAGAACATGCACTAAATAGCTAGTGCATAAACTACGATCCAACTTGTGTTGGGTGGCCACTTAAAAGCACGAATGCTATATAACCAAGTCAGGGGGAAAGAAGCGCCGCAGGGGGCCCGAGTGGAGCGTCTGTAGGGAGCAGGCGCGTCAGCGTCGGATACATAAACGAGTAGTAATTATTGAAAAAGTACGGTTCTCCTCAGACCGGTAGCCAGCCCAGAAATGTAGGGGGGTCCCGATCCAACTATATTTTAGTTCATTTGCAAGCCTATCGTGAACGATTTAGGGGGGCGGTCCCCTGAACCCCTGGATACGGGCTTGGCCACGATTTGCTTATAAATACAGCATTTGGGCGTATTACGTAAAAATAACGTGTTAACTACCACAGATGGCGGCCTCCAGGTACAACATTCAAGAAAAAATAAACAGAATCAAACGGAATACCAGCATGAGAATAGCAAGGAAGGTAATAATGGTTTTCAGTCTAGGGTGGTTAATTAGGGAGAAAAACGAAGTTAAACTTTGAACTATATGAGTTCGCATATTAATGCAATATTAGGTAAACAGTCAAATAAGAGAATACGACAGTGTTTCAAACATTCTGCATTATAAACTAACCTAGGACGTGTATGCTGCAGTAAAGGAAAGAAGTATAGAAATGTAGAGCAGAGATATCAGAGGGGATTTCCTTTTAAACCAATGTGGTGGAATGAGGCAAAATTTTGGGTGCTGTCACTTTTATGGGGGCATAAATTTGCAAAATTCACAGGGAAAAAATGTATATCGAGATCTTAATTTTATATATATAACAAGATAGAAATACGATACTTGAAGTGTACTGACTAGCATGTATTACTCCATAAGATAAACATGCTGAACTGAAGTTCTGTGTGAAGGCACAAATTGATCAATGAAGTGTCTCAAAGCTGTGCCACACGTAAGCCATGTTTATTATGATTTGTAGCGTTCTTCCACTATCCTCGTTTATCCGTATACCCACCGTCGCTGACGCACCTGCGACATTCATGCTTTTTAGTGCCCCCGTAGCAAAAGCTGATACGTGTTCTACGTGCTGCAGCCTTTATGCCATCTATGCATGTACTGTCAACCAAGCCCTCCTAAAGTCGATTAAGGCAACTCTTCCCTTAAGAAATTCTTTCTAACGCAGTGGGTGCATTTCTTGCTAGGAGTTCAAATTTCATGGCAACCTAGTACAGGAAAGAGTCTTTTTCGTATACGTTTTGTACTGTTGATGTTCCAAAGACAAGATTTGATAGGGGTCTCCGCTCTGAATTCACCTTTAAAAGTTTATTTACGTAATATTATAATATGGTGGTGTTTACAGTGCTGGTTGGAAACGTGACAGGGTTCATTCACTTTTTCGTTATTTCTTAATAGTGCATTGTTTGCAACACTTAACAGTTAAAAGGTACTAATTTTGCGCAGTAATACAAACGAGGGTGGAATTACTCAAGCAGACGGTTCTACCAAATTGTGACACATCTTTTACATTTTCAGCTTAGGTTAGGGCTTCGTATTTCTTTTAGCAGAGCATGCACTGAATGAAGAGCTCCATTACTACTTGCAGATTGACTTCAGTGGGGCTCAGTAAGTACAGTGTGCACGTATAGTATAAAAACTACACTGCATAAAACACGAACTAATTTGTGGTAGGTGGCCACTAAAAAGCACGAATGCTGTCTGAGTCAGGGCAGGAGCGCAGCAGGGGGGCCCGAGCGATAGTGAGGGGATACGTCCCTAGAGAGCAGGCTTTAGCGACGAAGGGGGGGTATACGCATAAACGATGATAGTGGAAGAACACAGTTGCATATACAATACTTTCACTATCACTCAAAATTTATTTCAATGTGCTGGGCACTGACAGGTATTATTTATATTCACACTTGCATTCCTTCACGAAAAATGTTCCACATCGTATTTTACCTATAAATTTTCTATTTGGTAGAACCCTCTGGTCGAGTAAGCCCACAAACGGATATATGTATGTATGGATAAATAGAAGTTTGGATTTCCTCTCTGATTCGGAAGACTTAGTTTAAATCTTCAGATATTCATACTTTTAGGCAAATAAAGCCTGCTAATTAATAAGGTACAGAGTGACATTTAGTAGTTAAGGGCAATTTATCTAATTGTTGATGTTCAATGCCTTTACGATAATTGTTTCTCTAAATCACCACTTTGTATTGATCATTATTTAATTTCACTGGCGTTGCTACAAACTTATTACATACCGTAGTATGATTTAAGTCTGTTTATTCCTCCTAGTTAAATGTATCTGAAATATGGAAACAATATGGGTCAGCAGATCCCAATATATTAAAACAGGTCAGTAAAATTCTTTTTTATGGTGATAAGATTAATTGCTTATAGATCGAAAGGAAATGAATTAATATTATAATTACTGTCCCTATGACGACGAAACTTCAAGTGTATTTCCACGGAAATTTAGTATCGTAGTATGTAACCGACTTTTTGCATATGATAAGCTTGTTTTCCGATGCTGAACAACGGAAGTCCTTAAAATAAAGGGTATTCAGGACTTGTTTCCACTTGGATGTCTTTAATACAATCAAAACGTCGGCCTTTCAATGCGAGTTTCATCTTCGGGAACAGGTAGAAGTCGCACGGGGCTAGGTCAAAAGAGTGGGGAGGGTGGAGGACCGTTGCCATGTTTTTTTGAGGAATTCCCTCACAACGAGCGAGGTGTGCGCAGGCGCGTTGTCATAGTGCAGCAATCAGTTTTTCGTTTGCCACAACTCTAGCCGTTTGTGCCGAACATCTTCCCTCAGTCTCTTTAAAACCTCGCACTAAAACTTCTCGTTGACATTCTGACCAGATGGAAGAAACTCTTTATCTACAATTACTCAAATCTCAAAAAAAGAATTATTAACATTGTTTTTTGGAGCTCTTATAGGCCGTGGAGAAGATGGCGTCTTCCATTGTGATAACCATAGACCCAAGATTGAACATCTGTAATGACATCTCCGTTCTTTTTATATGTTCGAAATTATGGAATGTTCCACACAGCAGCAAAGGTGAATTGCAAACACATTAATGTTTGTGTTCAATATTATTTTAAAATAAAGAAATTAGAAGCAAAACAAAAAAAAAATAATAATAATAAAAAAATAAAAATAAAAATAAAAAACTTAATTTCGCCGAAATTAAGAAAATTACTAACACCGTTAAAATTACCATTATTATAGACCGGGAGGGAATTCTGTAGTTCAACGTAGCACTAAGACCTCCACGTTAGTGACAGAACAATGTGCATTCATATCCACAAACAAAACATTTAATCAAATATTTCTAACATTTCTTATATATCTGCAAACCATATAAATAAAGCAAAAAGTGAAAATTAGCTACAAAAAACAAGAATGAACAATTATAATAATAATAAATTGCTGCGTGCGAGACTGGAACCATCTTGAACAACATTTACTGATTGATTTTACGTTTTCGCGCAACGGATTTCTTACATGCTCTATGTCTGTTCGACTACAGGACATGGTTTTCATTTATGATCGTGTTCCAATTCGTCCCTTATGATAGCTAATTTCAACTTCTTGCTTTATTTATATGGAGCCTGCAGATACAAGAAATGTTAGAAATATTCGATTACATGTTTTGTTTGTGGATATGAATCCACATTGTTCTGTCACTAACGTGGAGGTCTTAGTTTCTACGTTGAACTACAGAATTCGCTCCCGACTTAGAAAAATGCCCTTTCCCACAGTTAGTAATTTTCGTAATTTCGGATAAATTAAAGTTTTCTGCTTCTAATTTCTTTATTTTAAAGTAATATTGAACGCAAACATTAAAAATATGTTTGTCATTCACCTTTCGTGCAATGGAAACCGTCCAATATTTCGAACATATAAAGAAGATATTTTCAAAAAACGTCCGAATAAAGAGATGCGTCAATTATTTTGCTCGTACCAGTACCGTACGACAATCAAAGTCTGTTATAAACATTGTGAATTGTCTGTCTTCACGGATCAATCATACTTTCATGATCTTTTCCGGTGTTGGACATGTTAACGATCGACCAGAACTTTGTCATCTTTCACAGATTCGGGTCCTTCTTTGAAACGCTTTCCTCAAAGTCCGATTCGACATGAATTAACCCAAATAGAAGTTAACGCAAAATAAAAAGTGTGGGGTAGGAATGATAATATGAATGAAATAATCAGTACTGCTGCAATCCCGATTTCATTCAAACATACTGAAATTTAACGCATTGTGCTCATTTTGACTTTCTACAGTAGTGTAGGATCGTAGGAATCCCCAAAATTTTAACTCTTGCGGCCCTACTTTTTGGTTATTTTCCCACGATCCGTCCTACGTTTCACTGCTACACGAACTCACATATCTTATGCCACACACACACATTATATAATAATAATAATAATAAATTCTAAATTATCTTTGAAATTCTAAATTATATTATAATGTGGAAACGTCATTTTATGACTGTGGTTAAGTCGGCACGGGTTGACGTTCTCGTAGGGAGCTGCTATTTCACAAATGCGTGTTTACGGTCACATAGAATACATTTAGCGGGTGTGCGCAACATGAAATTACCCTTAATAAGGGACACTCTGATATATATTTAATGTAAATACAATTCTCTTCAAGAATTTTACTCTTTCCATCAGCTTCTATTGTTAACCCTTTTCGCTCGACTGTTGTGGTAGCCTAAATATTGAGTAGCACTGGCATCTCGTATACACCCACACATACATAGCTCGTGTATCGGAGCTACCACTGCAATATTTGTTATATTGTAAGCTTATGCAGTCTCTCGGGAAGTTAAGAATTTTGAAAGAGGAGAAGTGATAGAAATAACACGAGTGAAAGAAATTAATTTATAGCCCGTACGTAAGAAGCTCCACCATAAATAACAGAACTAAACTGTTTATTAGAAAGAAAAGCCTCCCCTCTGCAAACTAAATGATTGTTGAAACATGAAATGATCTGATATACACAGATATTGGATAAAATAATGTGAAAATATTCAGAAAGTAGCAGTAGGAATAAACCTGATTCCGATAAAATGTCGATCCATTCCTCATGCAGCACAGCCTCCAGTTTAGGTAGGACTGGAGAAAGACGCAGCACTAAGTTTTCTCAAACTAGCTCACATATCCTCGACGATGTTCAGATTCAGAGGACTGAGCGAAGCAAGAACGACGTCACACCTCATTGGTATGTTCTGCGTCATCCTGAAATATGGCGTAGCCGTCTGGAAATAACATTGGGCTGACGTGCCAACCCAGGATTATTTCATATGCTTTTGCTGTCGCTCGACTGCATAATGCAACAAGATGGTGTATCGCGTACCATGTGATGTATCGCCACAGATCATACAAATACTCATTTAATGATAAAGAAACGGATAATGGTCATCCTCAAGCATTCTGGCGTCTCATTATAGACATGTTAAAAACAACATGCTCATGACTATTAATTCTATGAAGTTCTCATATCATTGAAGTATTTGGATGCTCACTCACTTCTGGAACCACTGTTTCATTCAGCTCATTTGAATATTTTTGTATAAATTACATTACTATAATTATGTGTGCAAGGAATAGGCGAAAGTATTATAGTGCATTTGTGGAAAGTAAACTAATAAAATTTACTTTTACATTATCACTGTATAAAATGAAATGATTTATTTATTATTGTTTTAATTATTCTTTCTCTTACACATTTCAAACAACATTTTTAGTATTTGCTCTCAAGGAAATCAGTTATTTTCATTTATTCTATTGTTCAAGACGCGATTATAAGTAAATCCGTGGAATTATTAGGTACATATATAAAAAAGAATAACATTTGGTACGTGTCTTCTTTGCATATTGTAACATGTGTTTTGCTATTCAGAGCTTAACTGTAGACAGTTTTCAAGACTAAACAAAAGATTTGTAAATAGAAAGAGTTTTATACGGAAATATTGTGTGTTTGATTTAGTTTAGACCAGATAAAAGATGGACGTATAAAAAGGGGGAACTAACTTCGTTCCTCTTTCTTTTTTTCTTATATTTATTTCTTTTTTGCAAGTTTCCATGTGTCATCCCATCGGAGAGACTTGATGGAATTTTTTGACGACAAGAAAAACTGGGGAGAATCCGAAGTGAAGGTTGGCCGAGCATGGAGGGTAGATGAACTCAGAATCAAGAGCAACTCGGATCTTCATAAGCTGTGGTAAGCCTCAATGCTAATTGATTATAAAGACTGGGCGTCTTAATTTCCAGAAAGCGAGTGCATAATATGGGGGTTCTTTAAAATGATACAAAAGGAGTTTTTAAATAATTCCAAACTTTTTAACTAACTTACTTTCCAGGTAGTGTGCTTAGAATCACTGATTATTGCAGATAATTAAACTTTCTCCCTCTTCAAGTGTAGTCACTTCCTAAAAGAAAAAGCGATGGATAAGGAGACAAAACCTCGGTGAGATAAGGAAATTTGAGAAAACCGGGAAAGGTCAGGGAATTTCGAAGAATGAGATTTTATAAACATTTAAAATGAAAATTCTAAGATGATTTTAGATGTAGTTGAGTGCTAACTTCAAACGTAGAGACTTATCTGTTTTCCACTAAATATGTAACAAGCTTTTTAGCATTATCTTTTGCTTTCGATTGTACAATCAAATATAATATTGGTAAGTCATTCACAAAATGCAACGATGCACGCATAATTCCAACCTTCTTCCATTTTCGTTTCTACTAGTTTCGATTTTATCGGAGATATCTGTCCTGCATTAAGTGAAGGTAGCTAATGGCGCATATGAAAGGTAACTCGTATTTTAGCTGCTGTGTTTTAAAAAAGAAGTAATTGTAATGTATTTTAATGGACAAAGAGGGTAATTTCACACGTGGTGCTCGGAATGAGTTCACGAAAACTGCTGACAGTTGCACATTGCGTAGCCCGAATAATTTAATCGGACTCTTTGGTCTTTAAATATGGGACATGTTTATAGATACTAAATGTTTTCTACTTTGTGTTTATTAATTGTTATACATTTATAACTACATATTGAATCATTTTCCATCAATAGTGGTACATCTGTAATGATTTATTAATAATGATGCGTGTCATATATATATTTTTAATATTGTTTATTCTAATTTAAAATTACTCTGATATTAAAAACTGATACAAACAATATTTATTATACTGAGTTAGAATAAAATTCTGTTTTCTTTTTAATCATTCTTTGAGCCAAATATTTCCAATACCAAATGTTTAGAGTATTATAGAACAAAACTCTCTCAGAGAAGACGTGTAGAAATACTTTATGACTGGAATGCAGCTTTTGATGGAGAGCATAAAAACTGTCCTAGGAGTTGAAGGGAGTGCCACGGGGACAGAACTGCTTCACCCCTCCAGAAGTATGTAAGAAAGACTAGATTTGTTTATTTAGCAATTCCCAGTGAAATGAAAGAAAAGGGGACGGTTAAAATTTGCATTTAAATATTTATTTGCTTTTAGTACACTGCGAAAGTAACGAAGTTTCATGATGTGCAATTTCTGTTTTAATGTCGTGCTGTAGGGGAACAATACTTAAATTAGATCTCTGTCATGTTCATATGTTGCTGTTTTGTAATTTTTTTTCTTTTATATATATATATATATATATATATATATATATATATATATATATATATATATATATATATATATATATATACCAAATTCAGGGTTCCCACATTCTGAAATGTCAGGGAAATCCATGCATTTTGCGTGAAATAATATGGAAAGTCAGGGAATGTAAATGTGCAAGACAATTATGAAGTATAAATTATGTTTCTTCAAAATTGTCACAGCAAAGTGTGAACCATTTTAAAGGAAATTCCAGAGGCTTGAGCCATTTGTTTCCTATACTTAGAAATTCTCTCTCCTAAGAAATTTAATGAATCGTTGTGTCAAACCAGTGGCGTATTTAAGGGGGGCTTCCAGGCTTGACGCCGTTGTAAGAAGAAAGAAACAAATGGAATTATGTTAGAAACAAGAAAAAGACGCTCTCGTAGAACCAATTCAACAACTGAAAGCAAAACAAAATTCTGTTTAAAAATGTAAATATGAGAATTAACATGTCTCAGAGTTGGCAATATTCAGACTGATAGTATTAGACCCAGGGAAAGTTGGCAATATATTTTTGATTGCTTTTTATTGTTTTTTTTTTTCCTCAAGAAAATAAGTCTAATTTGCAATGTCAAAGTATGTGTTACTGTATCATATATATTATTATATACTTAGGTGTTGAATTTTGTGTCTCTTATTGAACATAACAAATATGTAAATGGTAATTGAAGGTGGGGATGAAGGAGGCCGTTAAAAAAGTGTATGATAGCACTTACCCCATATCTTCCTATTTATATCCAAGAATTTGTGTCAGGAAATGTCAGGGAAATCGATCTTCACTTTTTTGTGGGAACCGTGCAAATTCCATGGATTTTGGAACTGGGGAAGTAAACAGATCCTTTCTTCCTGATGATTCATTATCACGTGTTACAATGAATGAAAGATCGATCATATATCAGGTATGCGGATTGAAATATTTTCCATGTAGATACTAAAACAGAAATTCTGGCGCCAAACTTCCTACCGTCAAACCAAGGGTGCGCTATATTGATTTTGTGGTAAATAACCACCGAATGTGGGGGTTCTCCTGTTTCCTCCGCTATTCGCATTTCTTTCGTTGTTTCATAATTAGCTTTATAATTACTATCTCGTTTTTGCCATGTTAACCTAATGATTTAATGTGAAAAGTATAAACGATCGTCTGTCAATTGCTGTAAGGCACCTTCGAAAATCGAAAAACTACGACTTTGCAATGATTGACATCTTTCCCCTCATAAATAATATTCCGAGACAATTTTTTATTTTTCTTAGGGAAAAAAAAACTGTTCTTTGCTCGCTTTCTAGTTTACTGTCGCGATGGTATTCGTTGCTGGAAAATAAAATTTTGTAAATACCCAAACGTTTGAAATTAATAGTTAATACAAGATGATAGATATTATTAGATAGAAATTAGTATATAGCAACCTGAGAATAAGTGTATTCGTTTTATTATCGTGTATTAAGAGCACGATCGTGTTTCAGTTCATTATTTTCATTTCTTAGAAACTTAACGATACTTAAATACCTAGAATAAACAGAAAAACTGGTTGTGCCTCAAAAAGAAAAAGAAGTAGCAAATGCAAGGATCGAGGTAAAAGAAAAATGCTTTATACAATCGTCATCAACAGGCTCTTTTATTTACGACAGCATATTGTTGTATAAGAAAGGCAATCAAGAAGCAGGGTTGCATAGTAATAGCTTTCTGCTGGTTTAGCGTGGTCGGAGGATCGAAAGTAAAAAGGGGTTGTAGTTGTGGTATTCGGGCGTTCATTGTATTCAGCCTTTCTGTGTAGATAACAAATATATATTTATCATGGATTCGAGTGACAAATTTTCTGGTCGCTGCAACATTTGCTGGTACGTCCTTTCGCTGAGAAACGATCAGACGGCAAGCAATAGCAGCTCACACCAAAGGTAAAAAGCGGCCAAGTACATCTCAATATTAGGAACAGGTAAAACATGAAAACAAGCCAGTACCTTCTTTCTTGAAGTGTCATCCTTTTTGTACGACATCTGTACGACATCCTGATGATATTGTGTGCTCAAATGCAGATTCTAGGATGCAAGGGGATACGAGTGTGGGGACAAAACAAAGTAGTTTTCAGGGATTCGTAGGGAAAAAAAATACAAAAGCAGAATTATTTTAATGTATTGGAAGTGAAAGACATACATCAATTCTGATTGCTGCTCAAGATGTCAGAGTACTCACTTATGTTTCCAGACATCGACATTGGAAGGAAAATGCAGTTTCGATACAAAATAGCTACATTTTCGTTTATAGGTTATTATCAGCGTACTTTAGAAATTAACTAATTCAGTTATTGAAGGGGAAGTACCGTGAAAGGAAAAGTGGGAATTTTAAGGTTCTGATCTTTTAATGACTTTCAAAGAAACGTATTCACCGTTTAACTTTAAAAGATTAATCAAATTTCAATGGATGGCACCAATGTAAATTTTACGTGTCTTTATAGCTTCAAGTCGCCAAATGACCTGTAATACTTGATATAGGAAGCTGTTTGAAGCACATAAAGCTGCAATTGAGACAACGAACTAGAGAATCGTTGAATTTCTAAAGCTCTGGATAACTTATTTAAGGATTTCCAGCACGCCGTGTCGAGTACACCTATAGAGTCTCAAAATATTTTCCAGTCAAGTTTTGTTCTGTGTTTGCTTGAAAATGGTAGTGTTACTCAGCGAGCCATTGACAGTTATCCCTATCATCTGTTGTATATTCGAGGTTTTAGAAAGGATAAGAAAGTTCCCAGCTCTTCGAGGTGTCAGTTTGTGTCAGATACATGCGGAGAAGATAAAATACTTATTCTTACATTTATATGTTTTTCAAAAAGAGAACCTTTCCTTGCTTAATTTCAGACTGACGCTCCTCTCAGTTCATTTCGTTACAATACTTTATCGAATGTGATTGAAAAGGTTCTAAAGCCAGAAGCTTTTAGTTGTTCCATTTCATATACAGTGTATACAAATTAATCTGAAAAATGAAGAAAATTTTCTTCTTGTAGAAAACATTGACAATTAGTTTCTACACAAAATGCCTTTAAAAAAACATCAACGGTTGATGGATTTGAACATTTTGGATTTTTTCCGAAATTGCTGAAAGTATCTACAGAAATTTGTTCTGAAAACTTTTGTAGAAGTTACCTTTAAATTATAAATTGACTTCAGCTCTTTTAGCTGGACTAGTTAAAAATAATTGGTTAGATAGCATTAAGGCAACTAGAGTTGTGAGGCAGTTGGAAGAGATTTTTTTCGATTCCATATTGTAAAATAATTATGAATTAGTATTCTAGAACTGGCTTTTGGCTAAATAGTATGGATACTTAAGAGCGCAATGATTTAAGAGATGCTGTTATAACGGTCTTGATCTCTATGATGACAGTTCAAATGTAGAAGCAGGATTTTCAATCAATACACAATGTGTAGCAGATTATTTAAAGGAACACTTCAATAGCACGCAGACTTTAGTACCATACAGTTTCTTTTCCTGGTGATCTTGAGAAATTATCCATAAGGAAATCACGAAATATTCGTTTTTGTTCTAGAGAAAGCAACAAATAAAGGACGAGAAGAATAAGAAAGGAAACAGAAACAAACTGAAGACAGGAAAATAAAGATCATTCTGAACGAGCTTGAAGCTAAGAATACTTAAATAATAGTTTCGATGAGTGTCTCACTGTAACTTTTTCCTTTCATCATGTGACTAACGTTACAGACTAAAGTTTCAGGGAAGATGCTTTAAACAGAAATTTCTATTAGGTAAAGTGTTGTGTAATTTCATCATGAAATGTGTTGTATTTGTTGTTTGTTCTAATTGATTAAGGGCAAATTATATTACCTATATATCAACATTGTCGTGTTTTCTTGATTTTGTTTTTCCATCAACATGGGAAAATCTGTTCCCAACTACGTTTCAGTGAAAATTTCAAGGAATGTTCTGGAAAACCGGGAAAAGTCTAGGAATTCTTTCCGGTTAATTTTGTCGCCACCTTGCATAAGAACAAAATCATTAATGATTAAGAAAATCGTAATTACTAGGCACATCGAAAATTAGATCACCCCTGTTTTGCTGCCAAGAATTCAAGAACTATAACATAGTGCACTGATATTCATCAGAATTGCTTTAAAATAAGGATAATGAAATTACTCTCACGTTTTCCCTTCTGTAAATATAGGTAATAGGTAACATGTATTATTCTTGCTACGTGTAGCACGTTAACGCAGTGAACAAATAATGGATTTTTTTTCACGAGTTCTAAACAAATATATAGTGTATTTATTAGTTTCAGACCGATGAACAAAACATCATAAAAGTACTTGGTCAATAGCAAAATAAGCTTATAATTGTAAGCTCAAAGACAAACTGTCATTGTTAATATGCCAGAAAGAATCGCGATGCCAGTAATTTCCGGGTAGGAGAAGACTTCCAGCAGAAATAAGAACGTAACCGATCTTTGGGACAACCTGTTTACAATTACAAAGGCGCGTACTTTATTTGAGAATTTAAAAAAAAAAAAAAAAAATACATATTAGTTCTTACTCTTTGTGAAAAGTAGTTTTTAGTTGTACCAAGAGACACTGCCAATGGAACATTTATTCCACAGTTAGTTATTTCTCTCACCGCCAAGAGGCAATAAGAGCATTCCTATTCTAGCATTCAGATGTACTGCAAATACAGATAGTCCCAGATTTCTTTTAAGGATTGTCATCTATCTAGAGCATTGTCTCCAACCTTTTACATTTGCATATTAACAACTTCCATTTGTTTTCATAATAAATGCTCATATAGTTAGTTAGCAACGCAATCTGCTCCTATGAGAAGACTGATTTATTTTCCTTTGTTCAATTCTCCTGCAACGGAACATATTGATTTCAATCGACTCCTACTCTTCCAAATACCATGCAATGGGAAGAACTTTTTACGTTCCGTTATGCGTACAGAGTCGTACATTATTTTGTATTTTGTGGTAGCATATGAATTAGGAAGTTTCTGTCATAGAGTGGTTTCTATGTTGTAAAAAACGATAGTAAGTTCAATTTTAAAAAGTGCTACCAGTCTCAGAAACTTCAATACACTAAGGAGGATCTGTCTCCATTTCTTCCTATGTTCCCGTGAATTGAATAAATAAGTGTTGCAAATAACACTAGTGTTATCTTCTATGTAATTGTTGAGCTCTGTGTCTTTGCAAATGAGTTTGGCATGCGTATCACTCAGTATGAAGTTGATCCTGGAAAGAGAGAATATTCAATCTTAACCTCCCTACCACAGCTTACTAATTTATTTGGAGTGATACAAGTGAAAGATAACTGTTCCAGAGTTTCATCGTTTGTAGAGTGTTCAGTGCCCAAGTTAGGGAACGAATCTGGAACCACTGTAGTGTAAACAGTTTGTAGTCAGTAATCCCAACCAGAACTTCCCAAATGGTTACATGTAATTGTGCTACCCAAAGAGGAACCGACCTAGTTATTTCTTACGGAAAGAAGACTGTTTCTTTTAGTTTAATGTTTTCGTATTGAACTATTATAGTTTTCCGAAAGAAAAGTGGAAACAAGTTACTATTTCATATTTAACGGGTAGAGAAATCTTTGCGAAAAGTATAATTATTTGTTGTGCTATTAATTCAATATTATTTGTAGGTATGTACTACTAAAGGAAAGGAACATGTTGTTGACAATGGAACACGAGTGCAAAGAGGAAGCGCAGCTCTTTCCTAATCCCGAGAGGATAGACAAGGTGAGTGATTTGGCACAAAAGAAACAAGTTTAGTAAAATGTTTTTAAATCTCCGTTAACTGAAGAAGTGTATTTGTTCTCTGAGTAAAGCATTGTTCCTGTCACGTAAATTCTTGCATTTTCTGTTGTTCAAAAAGTCTTTTATTGTTTTATCTTTTGAATGCGCTACTACTTTAACTTGTTGTGTTGACTCTGTATTCTACCACGCAGTCCCTCGTGGTTATCTGGTTAGTGTATGCGTGTTCGTGTTCAGCGCACCTTTTATTGACCAGATGTCGCTGAAGTAAAAAATAAACTCTGTGGTATAAAGTTCCGACCAGAGTCCAATTGTCGTTGTTGCTGTTTCATTATTATTTATTTATTTCTTTAACGTAAATCCACTCAGCATGTGTTTTATGCACCGACCATCCATTCAAATAATGACCAGCGCTGCTTGCCTTTAGTGCTGGACCAACGTTGACTGCCATCAATGAAACAATTTGTGTTTAAAAGAGAACAGTCTTCGTTGATGATAAACATTATGTAGTACTGAGGCTTCGATCCCAAAACATCTCTAAAATATGTATGATTTTGATTTTCAAAGAGGCTGATCCGAACAAATTAAAATTGCTGCTTACCTTAGAAATTTCACCTAGCTTGATGTGATGGCCACCGGTGGAGTAATCCATGACATTGCAGCTATATCATGGGCAAAATTGTCCCATCCGTGGTTACTTATCATGTGATAAAAGGCGTAAAATGACACTGTTCCATGGAACTAGTGTTTGATTCTTTCGATTTCCGCAGAATGACAAATTAAAAGCAATGATGTCTAAAATGACTTCAAACAATTTGCAGTTAAACTTACCTATTTATGTTGCCATTGATCGATAATGAGAGGCGAACCAACGTGAGGTGTGGTGTTGCACAAAACTGAGCATATTGTATTTTAATTATTCGAATCCCAGGAATCAGTTGAAAATATGTGGAAGGGCAGCAGAAATTGACTAAAGATTTTTTCAAATTAAAATCAAAAAACTTCCTTTTTGATACCTTACTTGCAGGTGTCTCCGAGTGTCAGATTGTTTAACATGAAGCAGCTTGGTTGTTTGCTCGTGAAAAGTTCCTTCTGATCAAGATATTACTAATACATGTGCCTAAATCTATAATCTTAATTGTTTTAAGAATATAGAGCAAATTTCCTTCCAAAAAACGGAGAGAGCGAAATACCCTCAACAAATGGTCAAGCTGAGTTCGTTTCCGATTCTGATGCTCTTCCACGGACGCCTGCATTTGCATATTGATTAAGTACATTTATTGTATTTGCACCGAAGAAAGTGAAAGTTGAAATATCAAAATAACAAGTGGCTTTTATCTGATAAAATAAAAACAAAGTATTATTTAGTAAAATATACCAAACAACACACAAATTGCTGTTAATTGGAACTACAGGGTGTCCAATATACAATGCAGCACGGAGTTTGGAATAGTAGAACTTCTGGACCTGAAGTGATACACAAATAATGGTTATACCAAAATGAAGCCTTGTTCATGCATAAATTTTTAAACTAGGAAGCAACGATTGAAGTACACTAGGAATCACACAGTGTTGCCAGATGTAACTTTTTTTTTTTTTTTTTTTTTTTTTTTTGCAAAACATGTAAATTGGCTCATAACTCATACGTATGGATGTTCTATCGTTAATTTTCGGTATGTTTAGTTGGAGTAGCTTGGAAACTATGGAGCAGAAAAAATAATTTTTCGTTTCCACCGATAACTAATCGGATGAGGCCTCTATAAGGGGGAACTAGGGAAATCGTAGTTTTCATAAATTAACACTCTGAATTGGCAACCCTGCTGATGTTTCAGTGCATCAAAAGGTGTGTTAAGGATCTGTCTACATAATGCAATTTTTGAAAATAATTAAAAACAAACTTTGAAATTACCATGATAAAACGTTTACTTATATGCACCCGGCAACATTGCTACTATCAGAAATGAGTTACCAGCTCTACAGCGGATGCTGGGAGTGTCCCCTGTTTTGATTCAAACGCTGGTTCACACGTTTCACCAGGTTGGCAGCAACGTTACGAAGATTAGAATGTTAATGTTCTCAATGGCACTGCGAATGTTCATTTCCATGTCTTGAATAGTTCGAGAATTGTTCTTGTATACCTCTTGCTTTAAATAGCCCCATAGAAATGAATAGCAGTGTTGCCGGGTGTATGTAAGTAAACGTTTCATCATGATAACCTCGAAGTTTGTTTTTCATTGTTTTCAGGAATTGCACAATGTAGACAGATCCTTAACACACCTTTAGATGCACTGAAACATCAGCAGGGTTGCCAATTCAGAGTGTTAATTTATGAAAACTACGATTTCCCTAGTTCCCCCTTACAGAGGCCTCATCCGATTAGTTATCGGTGGAAACGAAAAATTCTTTTGTCTGCTCCGTAATTTCCAAGCTACTCCAACTAAACATACTGAAAATTAACGACAGAACATCCATACGTATGAGTTATGCGCCAATTTACATGTTTTGCAAAAAAAAAAAAAAAAAAAAAAAATTTACACCTTCGGTTATATCTGGCAACACTGTGTGGTTCTTACTGTACTTTAATCGTTGCTTCCTAGTTTAAAAATATATGCATGAACAAGGCTTCATTTTTGATATAACCATTATTTGTGTATCACTTCAGGTTCAAAAGTTCTACTATCCCAAACTCCGGGTTGCATTGTATATTGGACACCCTGTATAATTGTAATGAGCTAAAAATTGGAAAACAATCTGAGAGTTGGTTACATGGCTTAAAAGGGGAAGGTGTAAAGTCGTGAGAGTCACAAAGAGGCTCCAATGTTTGTAATATTGAATATGTAAATAAATATGAAAATTTAAATAAATTTAAATATGTTAATTTGAAATGCAAATGATCTGAATTATATGGAAATTACTAGCAAAGTCGGTAGAGCTGATTTAAATATCGGTAGAGCAAAATTTAATCTAAAGTGATAAAGAGTTTATGCTGAACAAAGTGAATTTAATTTATATAAGCATTTCAATCAAAGATGAGACTCTAATTTTCAAGTCTACGTGTTTTACTCCAGGTATTACGAGAAATACTATTTCCCATTCACGCAACAACATCTGGTTGTTGTTCAACCGCATTGTACCGGACTCTGACAACTCCAGGACAGCTGAAAGGAATACAGAATAAAAGCACACTTTGTACATACCTTAGTGGACTTCCTGTGGAGAATGATGAGCACAGATTCATTTGCTGAGTAAATTTTAATGTGGTGTAAACACACGTTAAGCACTGTATACTGAATTTACAGTAAAAGAAAAACATATTTTTAAATTTTAGAATTTTCAAATTATTTTCCGAAATGTTCTTATTGTTCTTTTAGGCCTAATTTGTTTATCATAAGAGTCTGTGCACGATACGATGCATCTTCTAGTCCTTGTCCTGGGTGTCTCCTATGGTCCTATCTCCTCTTCTAGGCGTTGGCCCCACTATCTTCCCATTTAGTGGAACGTCGGTCCGGTGAGGTGAAGGGAGCTGCAAATTGTTAGGTCCGTCTTCAGCTGTCGGAATTTCCGTTGGAGATGATGCTTCCCACGAAAAAGGTGTGATTTCTTGTCAACCAGTCAAAGGTTCACACTTTGTAAATGAAAATTTCGAATATACCTCTCAACTCCAGCAAGCGTTTTTAACAATGGCTGTTCTCGTCTCGCTGTCTCCAGCTGTCACCGTATCCGACCATAGTAACTTTGTCGATATCCTTTATATGTCTATAGATACTGGAATTTCAGCCATATTTCCTTACTCCATGGACAATGAGTAAGCAACGATGCACCAGTTGCTTCAAACTCTTGGGTGTTCTCAGCTTGCAGACAAAGAATCTTCAAACTTTTCTCCCCCCCCCCTTTTTTTTTTTTCTCTATGTGCTGGGTTTCATGCGAGCTAAGTTCCAACTTCCTACGATTTCCAGAGCATCGCCATGCAATTACATATTATTTGAAATCAGTATTTAATAAAATCCTAGATTATTTTGATCCTTCACATAACACTGACATACAAATAAATGATAATAACGATACACATAAAAATGAAATAAACTCTACACTATTACTTCCACAATTAATCCTTTACTTAACACCTAACTATATGCAAATGATTATACGGAAAATATATATATTTATACGCAAATTAGATACAAAAATAATGATATGCATAACAAGAATGATATGATTCGCATACGGTACTGTATGTATGTTACAAAGGGCCGCTACATAGGGCAAAATATCAATGTAAAGATGGTGACAATCGCTCCTACTCGTGTTTTGATTGGGAAAAACAGTCAGTAGTGCTGCCATTTTTATACTACTGTTCTTGTGCTGCCACCTGCGATGACTCCTCAAACCATAACTATCACTGTGAAATTCTCAACTATGTAAATTTTAGCTTCTTATTCGATCTCCCTCGTCACATGAGTTAAAGGGAAATCTTATGCTAGAAAGCTTCCTATTGAGAGTTGTATTTCAAAAGATGCAAGATGTTGTATTCCAGACAGAAAGAAAGAAACAAAATTCACTTATCATTTGCTTTGTAGTAGTTTTAACATTTTTTTTTTTTTATCAGACATTGTTTTACTTTTAAAGGAACATACAGAATAAGGGAAATATTGCAACAGTTTAAACTTTCACTTTTTTATATGTGAATTAAAATCTAATAAGTAAAGCTCAAACTGAAGAACTTTACCCCTGAACGCGTTTTTCTGTAAATGAAGAAATACGTTATTAAGTAACCGGAAACTCGATGACTTGGTAACCTGTACAGTTGAAGATTTGTCGAAGGAATCGCTGGTGTCCAGCTTAGAAGGGCTCACTAAAGATTATTAGGTTTAGTGTACTGTAGATATAATACTAAATGTTGTTTCAGGTGAAGGAAAGCATGGAGAATCTGGAGACAGTTGTTCGTGAGAGAAATCGAGCATACTTCGAGCTCGAGACTGGAGAAACTGGAGAACGGCCAGGAGAGCTAGTCACTAACGAATTAGGTAAGATATGTTGCATTGTTAGTAATTGTAACTGCGTTTGCATCGGTGTGAGAGAAGGTAGCGTTAAGCTTTATGTAATTGTGGGCCTGAAAGAATGATTGTACGAGCAATCACTCAAACCCTATAAATTTCTTGAAATAGATAACTACTGTAAGTTTGCATTACTTGACAATCAAGAGAACATGCTATGGTTCTTCAAAGATAAACCTAGCCATCATTTAAAGAAGTCAAATGGGTTAGGAAAAGATGACATAAAATATTTTTTCCATCTTCCGACGACTGCATTTCATTAAATGGTGGCAGGATTAGGTATATCTAATCTAATTATACAAACGTTCGAAAGTGAAATCCTCAACTTATGACGCTGTTACGTAGCGTTTGTTTATAAAAGAGACGTACAACTAGAGCTGTTAATCAACAAACTAATCAGGATTTTAAAAAAAAAAACTGAAATTTACGGTTGAGCGTCATCGAGACATGACAACAACAATGAAATTCAAAGAATGATTATAAAACAAAATAAAAAACAAAGAAAATAAAAAAATGTATGCTGTAGATTGAACCTCGGGCCAAATGTTCGAATGTAGGGAATAATTGGGCCAAATGTTCGAAGCGTTCGATAGTAAAAAAAAGAGAAGGGTTGTTTGTTCCTTACACATTATATTCTGTTGTAGACGTTAAAGATTTAAAAAAAAAAAAAAAAAAAAAAAAAAAAAAAAAAGTGCTGTTCGCTGAATGACGAGAGTTTTTTTATGGTCTTAAGCCTAGCTAATTATAGTTGGCAAACGCTTATAGAATTCCGTCTAAGCCCTAAATCAGCGTTTCCAAACCTTTTTCAACTTGCGGCACACTACAGGTGAAACTTGAATTCTCGTAGCACACCCATATATATATATATATATATATATATATAGGGTGCGGCACGTAAAACCGGCCCGTAAAGTGAACACATAAAATGAAATGTAATGTATTGAATATGATTACTCACCTTCACAGCAGGTGCTGAAAGTGTCCTCCGCCCACTTCAACACACATGTGAGCACGATTGAGGAGATTCATATATACCCTTGTCAGTTCTTGTGTTGTAATGCTATTGGTGACATCCTGGATCCTGGTCTTGAGTTCTTCAATTGTGTGTGCATTTGTTTCGTATACTCTTCCCTTTAACAGTCCCCATAAGTAAAAGTCACACGTGGACAAGTCTGGTGACCGAGGAGGCCACAAGCCTTTGCTGATTGTCCTCTCTGATGTAAACATCTCATGCACAAGGGACAATGATGCAGCTGATGTGTGGCATGTTGCACCATCCTGCTGAAAGTAACATAACTGACGCTCCTCTTCGGTCAAGTGTGTATAAAACTCCTCCAGGATTCCCATATACATGTCACTGTTCACTGTCGTCTCAAAGAATATGGGTTCAATAACGCGTGTGGCGTAAATGGCACACCAAACACCAATCTTCTCATCATGCAAGAGTACCTGGTGGATTGCGTGTTGATTTTCTGTCGACCAATACCGGTTGTTTTGGGAATTTACGTACCCAGACAGGTGGAACCACGCCTCGTCACTCATGATGAGCATTAGTGGATCCAAGAAACCACTGGCAACATTGCTCAACAGCCATGATCAGAAATGCACCCTCTTCTGCAGGTCAGGCTCCTTCAGTTCTTGCACAACACTTATCCGGTACGGTTTTAACTTCAGTCCCCTTAAAACACGTCTGCAACTTCTCTCACTCGCATGAACCTGTTGACTCAATCTCCTGGTTGACTTTCGAGGACTTCTTGTCATTATCTCCTCCACCTGCATCTTTAATTCAGGTGTGCAGACAGATGGTCGTCTGTTCCTGGGAGCATTTTGAACCGATCCTGTACGCCGCCATTTTTCAATCAATTCCTGAATGGTGCTTTTTGCTGGCACAGAACGTCCTGGAAATTTCTCCCGAAACAAATTCTTTGTTTTCACAAAAGATCCAGTGAGAATGAACCCTTCAACAATGGCAACACGCTCGGGTATCGAATACGGCATTATCACACACTGACACTCACTCGGCTTAACACAACGAGGCCTTTTTCTCAACTGGTTTCGACAAGTTTCACTGGCTGCGGCTGCACGTGACTGCTGCAGGTCACGTAAGTCGACCCGACCTGAACACGCCATCTCTTGGTAGGAAGGTAGATTATTTAAGTTGCCAAAAACGCAATATACCAGAATATTACGACGGGCCGGTTTTACGTGCCGCACCCTGTATATATATATATAAAATTACTATTATTATTTGTAAATATAAAATACCGTGATATTTTAATGTAATTACTGATCTCCTTCTTACAGAGAAGAAAGCTCGATCACTGATTTTCCCCCGTGCTAAATCATTATACTTATTTTTCATTCTAATTTTAAAATAGAAAACAATACCAATGAAATATAGGACTCGGGTTTATAGGACTCCACTTTCTCTTTCGAAAACTGTATCTAACCTCTAACTAAAAGGGAAGATCACTAAATAACGAACAAATAAACAAATCTCCTATACTTTTAAAACACAAATGTAGGTAATTTGTATGCATGTTTGCTTTGTTGAATTTATTGAATGATATGTTAAAATTTCAAGTTACAAAATAGTCTGCAGCAATAAAGAAATAATAATGGTCATGACAATGATAAATACGTTTTTCCACATTAAAAATGTACAGAAAAGTAACACAGTATGAAACTTAAAATTGTAAATTTATAGTAGAGGTTCATAGTAATGTGAAATACAAATATACATTTTCCCCTATGTCTTGCAATTTGGTTCGTATAGAATTAATAATTTGTTTCGATTTTCTCGCGGCACACCGGTTGGGAAACGCTGTCCTAAATGGAAATATTCGTTGTACGAAAGTGTAGAGTAGCAGTGACGAATAAATTGAGAATAACAATACTTCGGATATGAATAATTACCTAGTTAAGAGGAAATATTGTTAAGGCCCATTGAAGTAGAAGGTCATCGAATAATCTGTAGTGGTAAGCATCTAGTTAAACCATAGCAATCCTTTTGCCAATCGTGCATTTACACTCCAGGTTGATGTTTGGCCATTCAAACCATCTGAATTGTACTACAAGTACTAGTCACCTTGGACAGCCTAACGCGTCTTTCAATTTCATTGAACTCGCACCGATGTTTTCTCCATACCGTCATAAATGCTCATTAATATAGGCAAAGAGTTACAATCATGTCACCTGGGTGGCTGTAAAAAGATGTTGATTATCTAATGATGGACTGGAGAACGAATGTATAAAAGTGCTTGAAATTTAAAATAAAATTAAAGAATTTGTAGAGATTGAGCGAGTAAAGCTTGTAGTTAAAGAATACTTAAATCTGCATTTTAATATCTCCCTCCTTACTGAAATAAATAATAATGTAATAGGTACAGACAAGATTTAATGCTGGTTGTCCAGTTCTTGGGCAGATTCATAATTACCTTAGAGTTTGATGAAACAAGGATTCTAAATTGGGTAAAGATACTTGAAATTCGTATTCTTATATTGTTATGAGTTTATGAAGACGGTCTGTTTCTCTGCATTCTTCATTAATCTTTCTATCTAACGACTGGATCATACACATTTTATGTCTTCTGATAACACATTCAGAATTGTAAAGAATAGTGTCATTTGGCCTATTCGTCAGAAATACAATCAGCCTAGTTATCTATTTTATAAATTGCGTTGGTGTAACAGACACTGACATTGTAGATTTTCAGATAGTTTGTTCTTGATATGGACGAGAATTGTTATCCATAAAAATGAAAATAGAAACCTCAGCTCCACGAAATAAGTGAACATCGGAGGAATACATCATTACAATGTCTTTCACTTGTTACAGATCATCGTTCCATTAGCTGCAACTCATTACGCCACCAAACGCTTAATTCCTTTACACAATGTTTTCTTCGTTATAATGAGTGCCAGCTTCACTGCAGATGTGCTGACGCTAGATTAGACCTGCTTCTATCAGTCTACTGCTCCATTAACCTGCTCCATCCTAATGTGATCTCAAACTATTTGTAACGCCTTTAACGGAGTACAATTTCAGATTTATGTGAATAAAGCGCCTTATGACATCATTCAGGCGTCTTGTGACAGCTTGACTTGCTAGACTCGACCAATACTGTTATATGGTTCATCATGTAGCTGATTAGTCCTGCTCCAACGATTCCGTTTCGCTGATAACGACCCTTTGCTACGTGAACATCCTCCTCCTGCTACCTCGTAGTATCTTAACAGTCAATTCCCAGTCATTTGCAACACTGGTCGCGGTTCGCCCTTCTTCCAACTTACCAACAATGTAACTACGTGAAATTCACTCAAACTTCGCACAAAATCTTAAGAAACAAGCCGTCACTTCTTGTATCATACTTCACTTTACTGCCCAGCGGCAACTAGCTTGTGGCTTTCTGAGCAGGATACGTAGTAGAGGTAAATACGTTGTCTTCTGGCCTCTCAGTGGATGACGTATCTGCATGACGTAGAGTCCCAACAGCTCGTATAGTTTTGGAAAACAAAACCCATGTGTAGGCTTGGATACCAGTGTACCATCTATATTATTGGACGTACTGTACTTTGAAATTGTGTTGCTTCTAGATCGCCCTTATA
Organism: Thermobia domestica; assembly: GCF_964235325.1. Taxonomy (NCBI): domain Eukaryota; kingdom Metazoa; phylum Arthropoda; class Insecta; order Zygentoma; family Lepismatidae; genus Thermobia; species Thermobia domestica. The sequence goes on from NC_137466.1 coordinate 219,708,331, forward strand.
ATTATAAAGTGTGAGGCTTGTTCCATTAGCTTCCCTCAGTACAGTACTTCTACTAATCGTGTACAAGAAAAACGTTATTGTAAATATCGAAACATGGGTCTCTGACTGGATCGCTTCCAAGGATGAGGACTTCTTTCGCCACGGAATCCGTACATTGCCTGACAGATGGGCGAAAGTGGTGGCTAGCGATGGACAATATTTTTCTTAAGGTATTTATGTATTTTGTGTTTGTACTACAGCTTCAATGTGTGCGTACCAACCGCACGAATTAATTCCTAGACCAAATAGATCAAAAACGATAAAAGTTCGGTTACAGAGTGAAAGTGGATACAGATAGCAAGAAACGATTTTCTGCGATCGATTAATCGCACCAAGAATATATATTCCATCTCCAGTTTAATTTCTCTACTAAAACCGGAAGTGCTTTAAATATGCTACGTATCATTCCGGTTTCAGTAATAATTGAAAAAAAAAAAAGTCAAAAAGTGAAACTGTTCACGTGATGTACACGTAATACTGCTGTTTGTATATACGTAGAGTCTCATGAGCGAAGACAATAAATTCAGAACATTAATGACTGTAAAGTCTTGTCATAGCCAATCCGTCCTTTTATTATTTTATTAATCTAAAAGAATTAAATTGCGTATTTTGTAAGTTCATAATTTCCAAATCGTTAAATTATCGTATCCTTAGCCAAGATTACTAAATTGATGGCAATCGAACTCAAGATATCAATGGAAACCAATTTTAATTTGACTCTTTGCGGGTTGTTGTCAAACTACGATTCGGTAATTACTTTTTTTTTTAAGTTTTCTCAAAGTGGATTGTGTTGTACTTTATTGATGAACATGTACATATTGATCTCTTCACCGAAAGAGTTACAGAAAGGAGGAAATTTCATTTTACAAACAAGGAATCCAATGGTTATGACTAGGGCCCGGATAATTATGTACTAAAAACAATGAAAATATGTACATAAAATCTCAATAATATGTAATAAAACCCTTCCAAAAGAGCAAAATATGTAAAATGAAAATACCAGCATTTTCTATTACGTTTTCTACATTTGATGTGGTAAATACAATATTTATTCAATTACAATGTTTACTATCTGTTACTTTTCCAGCATGATCTCCGCAACACTAAGAAACAGAATGAGTTTCAAATTTTCAGTCAGAAAACTTATCTTGTTATCGCGTATAAAAGAGTTTCTATGCACTAAATGGTCGTTTCGCTTCTTCAACTGTACATTACGGGAGAATTCTAGAACACTGGCCCGCTACCTGTACAACAGATAGTAACCTACCATAACATAGCCTAACCTCTCTAATCTCTAATTAATCTTAATTAACCTTATTTAGAAAGGAATTTTTACGAAAACTTTGTTTATGCCATTGTACATCTAATTAGCGTCCAGCGTTATAGAACCTTCCCGTACATTACACACTCAAAACATTTTAGTAAAAAATATCGTGAAGAACAAAAGATTCTCAATTAATCTTTTCACTATTTCAACAGTCGATCTCCGTAACAGTAAGGAACGAAAATGTGTTTCAAATTTTCAAACACAGAACCTCTCCTGGTATCACGCAACAGAGCTTTTTATTGACTGAACGATCGTTCAACATTACTTGAATTAATTGGTGCATACTTAAACTTGCACAAATCAGAAGGTGCGTGTTCAATAGCCACGACATGGATTTAGCTTCACTTAACACTCCACTAATAGCATAAATTGTCTTATAGCCTGGATTTTTCTCCAAAACGAAAGCTATCTTCTTATTCAGTGCATCCCCAACCGGTCCTTTCACACCTACCAGAGAAGCAACTGTTGAGCGAACAATTTCAAGATTGTCTGAAAGGGTAGATGATGATCTCTACAAGGATTAAATAGTACTACTGAGACATGAAAAATTGCTCTGAATGTAGGAAATATCATGCTTCAACTTCCCGTCATCAAACATTTGTTTCGCATTTTCTATGGAAGATGCATCTTCAGAATAAAAATGTAACACTTGTTTCACTGCATCAGAGTTCGTAACATAGTAACACACAACATCAATCTAGCTTCCCCACCTCGTTAGTACCGGCTGAGGAGGAAGAGGTAGTTCAGGGAACAGTTCTTTAAATTTCTCAACTCTACTGGGAGCCTTCAAAAATACCTTCTTTGTATTTGAAATTAATGCATCCACTTGTGAAAATCTAGAACGAACAAATTTTGCAACACGATGAAATTCGTGGGCAAGACAAGTTAGATGTAACAGCTTCGGATACAATACTTGCAAAGCTTCTGCAGTTTTGCACATGTACGGTGCTGCATCAGTCACTAGAAGGAAGACATTGTTATGCTTGATACCATCAGGCCACAAAAGTCCCATAGCATCATTAAAGAGTTTTGCATCGCGGCAACAAATCACTAGTTAACAGGATAGGCTAGCTGACTTAATTATCTTTCAACAAACCTATTACAACATTACCAACACGTCACCCCTCTACATCAGTTGTTTCGTCAATTGACACCCAAATAGGACCATCATCGTTTTCCCCACGAATCGAGTTCATTCTTTCCACATATAAATCAGGCACGTAATGCTTTCTGATTGTAGATTCATCTGGAACTGTTTTGTGTGTGTATTGTTGCAGAAATTCACGAAGTAATGTATTGTTTAGTTTCCAAATAGGGGTATCAGCACATACCTTAGCACGGCACAGATCACTTGAAAACTGAGACTTCCGTGGCCCTGGACTACTTTGAGCTTGAGATTAACTTACTAGCAACTGCTTTTGTGGTTTAGGTTTTGAAGCTCGGGTCTGATGGCGTGATGTGAATACACAACTTGGGAATGTTGAGCGCATGAGACACCCTTCTCACAAACCTGGCAATAAAGCACTTTTCCATCGGTGGAAAAATGCTCAAACTCTTCCGTGAAATGCTTAAGTCTTATTGACGACGGGGTTTTGTCCTTTGGCATCTTGGAAACAGGATTTGCTGACAGCACAGGAGATTAAATATTCAATAAAATAGCTCACACTTTCCCTACGGCATGCGTTGTGGCGGCAGGCGCTTCACTTTTGTAAATCAAGAGTCCAGCCTTACCAATTGCGTGAATGCAAACTTCCCCATCTGATTTAATATTTTTCGCCGAAGGAAAATATTACTGGGGCGAGTTTGCGACAAAAACACGATAGGCAATCGTAAAGCCGCGTCGCGATAGTAATTCGATTGAATTATTAATCTCACGTAAGGATGTGAGCGCTACTACCGCGACCGAGAGTATACGATTGCTAATCAAATCAGGTTGTTTCCAACTCTCTATCAATCCGCCAAACTACGCTGCAATACTATTTTAAAAGGGTGAAACGCAGTGAAATAATAAATAAATAAGTAAATAAATAAAAATTAAAAATTAAAAATAAAGCAAGCACTTTAAATTCAAAGACAGGTGAGTGTTTTCTTCTTTTCAAAGTCTATTGTTGAACAGTTTTTGTACGAAAAATCCCTATAAAACATGAAAATACCAAGAAATATGTAAAATTATGTGCTCATGAGTAAAATATGTAATTATATGTACATAAATGTAAAATATGTAAATATATGTACTTTCAAATGGGTGTTCTTAGGCACTATGGGTCACAAATGACATTATTACCCTGATTTGGTATAAAAATATAACCCCTACAAAAATATGTAATTAAATAATTATCCGGGCCCTAGTTATGACATACCTACACTGGAGAGTTGGTATCAGTTAGCCTACAGTAACTTCAAAGCAAAGAATAAAGACAGAAAAAAAATTAATAAATTAATACAAAAATGGATTTCCTTTCTATTGTTTAGATTACTTAAGGCAGCAAAAACATATAACTTACACGGTGTATAAAGTGAAAGAATTATTTCACTGGTTGGACTTTTTTAACTGAAGTTTACCAAATTAGGTGAGAATGTGATAATACATAGTACATTGGCATGACAAATATAAATATTGCTACAAGCTGAAAGAAGATATTAAAGATTCCAAGGAGACAAATGAAGTAGTTTCTGGGCTATTTAAACATTAAAAAAAATCTAAACACAGCATTTAATATACTAGAACGTTACACCGTTCGCCGTCACTAATAGAAAAAAATGTATTTTAAGCCTTTTATATAAGGACAAGGAAAAAACCATAACATAGATAAAGGTAATTTGGATAGAAAATGGAATACCATAATCACAAATTATATTAATAAAAGTAATAAAAAAATTATCCATCATTTATTATAATACATAAAATTTACTTCAACAAATAATTTACATTATAAAAAAATCGCCAAAATCAAATAACTTTCAATTAAATCATTCCACTATTTCATTCATTATCATGTCTCTCAGCCTCGGAGCATAATCGTCCGTTAAACTACAAAAATAAATTATAACTTGACAATAACAATTTACATACGCTATGTAGAGTTTAACGTTCGAGGATAAAGAAGATCCATTATCTTTCTACTTACACATCTCTCTAATTCTTGAATTTTCTTTAAACTTCGAAGTATGCATCAACTTAATCTGGAGATTACTTACATACACACCTCTTCCCTTTTTTATTCCTTGATGTTTCTATTCTTTTTCTTCCTGTTTTTTATCCTCCGTGGCCAAGACTCCAGGGGAGAGTCCAAAGCTTGGGACTATAAAAACTTCACGAATTACATAATGTGAAAGCGAAATGATCCTGAAATTAATTTTTTATGCTCTCCTACCGGAAATCGAGCCCGGGACTAAGTACACCGAAGGCACACGCGCTAGCACTAGACCAGTGAGGAGGGGAATGATTTACAAAAAGATGAACACGACTATTGTGTTCTTCCGCCACTATCTTAATACAATATCCGAACACTTTCCCTTGTTCACGAAATAAAACAGAAACTTTCTCTACCTTCAAACAACTACATCATTTATAACTTTGTTTTTATTTCTTCAAAACAACTTAAAACATCTCTTGTCTTCCGAACACTGAGGGTGACTCTACTCTAACTCAGCTGCTTCTTCAATTGTTTCTCAATCAATAGTGCCAAAGTACGATCTCTGTCGTCAGTGATGAATATTTTTTTTTTCTTTCTTTATTATACAGCTCAAGCTTATTTATTTTCTGTCGTGATATTACATTACGTTTTTTGAAGTACTTAGTGACGGCTAGTTTCAAAGTTCGATGCAATGTTAACTGGTCCACATTTTATTTATTTGATGCTTGGAAAGAGCAATGTTTCCAGCATGAAGTCATAGGATTTTCTAATACCAGTGAATCTTCGGATGTTTCCTTCATTTCTAGGGGCCTTCCTAACGGCCTGTATCACGAGAAGCCTTGGAGATTTTCCGACATTATTAGATCCATGGAAGAAATTGAACCCGGTCGTTCTGCGAAATAGTGTCCAATTCTAATTAATTACACAGCGATTATAATTATAGTTCTTCAGTCTTCAAGTTATCTACAATTGCATTATCCAAAGTGTTGGTTTCCACTAGAGCTTCTTGTTTCGTCCAAAAGATTGGTATTGACAGATACTTATGCCAAGTTTTTTTTTCCTACCACAGCACAGAACGCTTTTCCACACACGCAACAGAATTATCCTTTATGTATTAATTAATTGTAAATTAATTAACGCAACGATTAGTTGGATTCTGTCAAGAAATACTAAATCCTGTGAATGACTGTGACGCGTATTTGCTAAATCATTTTCAAGATGATTATACAGAATGAAGATATTTTATAGCTTTAATTGACGTTTGTACTTTCCATCGACGGTGCAATATTTATAACCTCCTGAAATGTTAAGTTTGTTCTGTTGTGTAGTTTTCTGCGAATTGACTCTTCAGCTACCTCAAAATTAACTGTTCCCTAAGTTTTGCATCGAGACAAAAGGTTTCTTTAGATCAAGCACAAAATGATCGATGCACTGGTCAGATTGTTTCGTTAGGTCAAATGATGTCTTTCAGTGACTTTAGACATGTATTAATTTTTTATCTCAGCCATAATTTGTTTATAAGATTTGCTTACAGTTTGCTGCGTCCAACAGATATTATAAATCTACTTAAAAGCTCCGAACCAATAAGAGTTAAATGAATAGATAGTTTTCTTTCTTCAAGAACATGTGTTCGAAGGGATTGAAATAAGGTTGTAATGAATCGGTCTCGCCCTCAAAGGGTGTAATTCGATAAAGACAATATTATAGTAAGAAGGATCTTAATATGCAGTCGTATATTAAACCTGACAACATTTCTCAACTTTTACTCTTCGTTATAATAATATTTCCTTGATTCTTACAGTATTTACCTGTCGTAAATATCAGCTTTCTGTTTTCTTGTAATAGTAATTCATCTTAAAAAGATTCATCACAGTTGTAACTACAAGTATATCTCTAACTAAAACTACCGTTTAAACAGGCTATCACACTAACAACTGTTCAAAAGCAACATGTATACTTTTTCATAAGGCTCTCCGCCACTATCTTAATAGGAATAGTATAGTGTAGTTCTTAATATAAATAAGGCATAGGAACAACGATACAAAAAAAAAAAAAAAAAAAAAAAAGACAAGCAAAATAGTATAAAAAAAAAATATTGGGTTCTAAAATGTAAAATAGTGATGAATTACATTGGTCTACAAATTTTCACTTTTTATTTTTTACAAAAACGGCAGTAATCGTGCTTTATAGATTTCGATACGCTGAACACGAAGATCACGGTTAAAATGATTTAGGTCAGGGTTACGAGTAAATAAGATGTCTACGTTTCACAGTCACACTTATGAAACATGCAAAGGCATTGTGACAACTGTTCCTCTGCCGGGAGGGAATGAGGTGGATGATTACAGTACAATTTGGCAACACTGCTTTACACCGCGACTCATGTACGCACCATCCAGTCACGTCAGCATTGTCGAATGTAGAAACCAGATGCGATTGTAATTGTTGATAACGGCGGCGCGTTCTTGTGCTGCGTTAGTTTACTTGTTACTGGAACGAGTGTCGTGGCAGTTGGCAATGAAGCGTTGAAATTGAAGACTTGTGTTATTTTACGCATATACGCTTTCAGAAAAATGCCCCACAGCTGCAGTAACAAACTTAATAACTTTTGTTACATTTTTGCAAATGTTATTTGTGGTTCTAGAAGCCGACCATTGACAACAGTGAAACAAGCATATCGATGGTACTTTGCAGCTACCTCGTATCTCAAAAACAAAACACAACTTTACGAAAGAACAAAAAGTTTGAAAAAGTTAGAGATTAGTTAAAAATCAACGACTTTTAACTAATCTCAAACTTTTTCAAACTTTTTGTTCTACCGTAAAGTTGTGTTTTGTTTTTGAGATACGAGGTAGCTGCAAAGTACCGTCGATCCCAAATAGATCAACTTGAAGTGTAAATTGCGACTGAATGAAATACATGCACAAACAACCATAGAATTTAATCAATCTTATAAATAATGATAATGACATTTGTAATTATGTCAGTACTTTCTCTTATCCCATATATTTCTGAATATAAATTACAAATGCTGAAGACAGCCCTCTTACCCGATTTTTTCAAAATAGTTTTTTAACTTCATAAATATTTTGACCACCGCTTAAAAAAATTAGATTATGCGAACGCTCTTGCCCGTCCCCTCAATGTTGAAAACAGATTTGCGACTGTGGTATTATATGAAGTCCATGGGCACCGGAAACGTTCCCATATTCTTTACTATACATTTGTTAAATTGCACTGCAACCAATGCCGTAGAAGCTCTATAATAATAATAATAATAATAATAATAATAATAATAATAATAATAATAATATCCATAAGATTAACTCCCACGGCTGTTTGTGAGTGTATTTTTTCAGCTGCAATTCACACGTCCAGGTGATATATTTAGGAGAAAGGAAACTTATCTTGATGTGCTATCTCAGGGCTAAGAGAATCGGTCGTAATTAAAACCGATTCCATTTAATCTGGGACAAAATAAAAGGTCGAGTGCACACATGACCAGCCCTTCTATGCAATAGTTATTTTTCAGCTACATCTTGAAGGATGCCCTTCGACGTAAGAACTGGTATATTGTCTAAGAATTGAATATCAAAGTAGTGCAGAGATTATCTCTGTTTCTATAGTAGATGTATATGAATCAAGTTCCTTCGGAATCGCACGGCATTTTGGCAAATGTCATGACGGGTTGAGAAAACTGCAGATCCGCTTCTACGTAAATAAAATATAAGGAATAATCTTAAATAAGTTGTAGAAATTTGGACAAAGCATGATCCCCCAACATAAAGTAATGTTTATTTCTTGTAACCACTGATATCGTTCAAAGCTGAAAGTGGCACTAGTTACCTAATACTTGATAAAAACAAAAATACAGTTGCAGTTGTTTTATTATTATTATTTGTGGTCCTGTTTATTCTTCTTTCAAGTATTTACGCATAATTTGACACATTTAAAAGAAATTGAATAAAGAAGAAATTAGTAGATGTTCTGTGGAACTAATGTGAAATCTTAACACTGTAAAAAAAAAAAAAAAAAAAAAAAAAAAAAAAAAAAAAAAAATGCATATGAAATCTTTGCCTTCCCCCTCATTTTATTTTTGCATACGACTAGTTTGTGCTTCCTGCTCTGAAGATTTAAACATGCTCACATACACACTAGAATGGTCATTTTCTACCTGACATATTGGCAATCCTGCTAACTGTCATTATTTTCGTTCTGTTTCTAAACTGAATTTTAATATAGGTATTGCTGCTACCTGTGTGAGTGGGACAGTCGCGCAAAAGAAAAACAGTACACACTGAGGGGATGGCTTCCACGAACCGCTTTCGTGCCTGAGTCAAAAAATATTGCTGAAAAACCTGTAGTTAACTCGAACAAAATTATTCTCCCACCATTGCACATTAAGTTATAATTATTTAGTGAACCTAAAAGCGTGTGAATTTTATTAGCTTAATTAATTTGTAAGGTAATTGTTTTGACTACGTTTTGATAAAATTCGATTATCGACGTACTGTTCGATTTGTAATGTTTTAATTTTATTTAGGTTTGAGGCGCTACCACCGCATGCATGAACATTACATCCCGAAATTTATGAACAAGAAGTGGAACGAAAGTCATAAATTTGGATCCGGAGGTCGGGAAGTTGAAACGTTCCTCAAGTATTTCCGAGAACAGAAGTTCCTGGAGAAGAAGAGAGCCAGAACGTAAGGAAATCTTTTTCTGCTACTGAACATAGTAGATGCATTTAGGGAAATTATAATTACAAAGAATAATTTTGTGTAAACGTTGATGTATTTATTTCTTTTTCAGCCAAAGATCAGGTAAGTTTCTAAAAACTAATAAAAGAAGCTATTTTTGAATCTTAAAATTGGTTAATGTAATTTTGTTCGTCCTTTCGTCTGGCGGCGTAATGGTTGTTTCAGTTGCATTAGCTAACTCCGTTGTTCCTTTGACAAACCAATCCAGTCAAGATTATTATTAAACTAATAACCAGCTTTGTATCTATCCTCTCATGTTTTATAAGTTCCAGAGTATTTGTGCTTAAGTAGGGGAAGTCTTAGAAAGAGCGATATGGATTGAGTATTCCAATATTCTCCATTTCTGTCCTTATGACCCTGTCGAAAGCCCGTAACACATAGCGAGATAGATTCCGTCTACTCCCTTAACCCTCAATGAACCCGTTTCAATATTGGGTTTTCATAAAGCCAAATCTTTTCCGATATGCCTTCAGCATCCAAGATGATGATCCATCCCTCTGTTTAAAGTGGAACTAAACTTATTTGTCTCCAATTGGTCATTATTATTGTAAAGTATTCTACCTTTTGGCAAATTGTGAGACTAATGTGATTTTCTTAGTTTTGGGCCTGGAAATGTTTCTTCCACATTTCTCGATGTTCACGTTCCTCTTTTAACTCCCAATATTTTCTTCTATTTTTCAAAACCATCGATTAGTTGTATTCTTCCCATCAGTTGTATTGGTCTTCCTACGAAGGATATTAGCTAAAAGCGTCCCCTTCTCTCCTATCCGTTTTAAAACGTATTGGTTTGTTACTCTGTCTCCATTTTATCTTGTCCATCTTCCTCCAACACCACATTTCGAAGCTTTCTAAATATCTCTCCTAAGTCTCTGAGCTATACAGTCTAATATTCCATATACAACATTGACCAACTTCTTCCTTAGACCTATATTAAGCCTGCTAGTTAAGAGTGATCTTTTCTTATTGAATGCTTCTTTGCCTATAGCAATTCTTGACCTGATTTGTTTGGTGCAGTAAGCGTCTCTCGTCAAAATACTTCCCAGATACTTGAAATGATCTACCTCTTCAAGTTCTCTTTGTTTTACTCTGACCCGTAAGGGCGTGTTTCAAGAGGATATTCTCATGATTTTCGCTTTTTCCATTCCATATAGTTTCCCACTGTCAACTATTCTATCAGTCATCTCCTGATAATCGTATAGTTATCCAGTTATAATAATCGTATTATCTGCCCTCCGGACTTGAAGTATCCAGTTCTCATTAAGGCTTCCTTCATTAAACATTCACTGTAGAAGTTGAATCTGACTCCTCTTCCAATCTCCTCACTGTTGTTTTTTTCCTTCATTCAAGCGCAATTTCATTCGTTTTCCTATGTACAGGTTACGAATGAGCCGTCAGTCTCTTCAGTTGACCCCGATTTCTGTAAGTATTTTCAGAAGTTTGGTCGAAAGCTTTTGGCCAGTCGATGAAGCACAAACACAACTCTTGCTTTTCGTCAAGAACTCGTTCTGAGAAATATATCAGAACCCAATAGCATTTCTCTTGCCTTTTCCTTTCCGGAATCCAAATTGTTCTTCCTCTAACATCTATCGTGTATACTTCCTGAATATGTAAACACGAGATAAATAATTATTTATCTTCATACACTTGTCTCATCAATTGGTTTTCCATTTTCTTTCTTAAAGACGCAGACCTAGGTTCAGGTCACCTATATCGCTGAGTTTTGTTATAAATAATTGTTTTACGAAGGGGTATTGTAAAGTTCTAACTATTATAGTAAAAAAGTAAGGATACATAGATTGTTGTGATTTGTAGTTGTTCATCTCTCTCTATGTAGTCACCACCTAGACTTACACATTTCTTCCTGTGTTCCTTCACTTTACGAATACCGTCATTGTAGAATTCTGCACCTTGTGCTTTAAACCACTCTTCCACCTCATGAATGACGTCATCTGTGTTGTCAAAATGGCAACCACGCAACGGATTCTTCATTTTCCGAAACAAGAAAAGTTACTGGGTGCGAGGTCGGGAGAATAAGGCGGATGCTGCAATACCTGGAAGCCACACACGCTTGCTTTGTCGACAGCAACTTGACATGACTGAGCTGGTGCATTGTCAGTTATGAGAAGAACGTCTTTCGAGATCATGCGAACGTCTCGTTTTCAGAGCAACTTGCACTTTTTCCAGGAGATTGCTGTAGTACTTTCCAGCAACGATTGGTCTTTTTGCAAGGTAATCTGTGAGGATTACCCTACGAGAATCCAAAAAACGAACAGCATGACTTTCCCCCAGACTTTTGCACCTTTGCCTTTTGGAAGAGGGGAATCGGCATGCTTCCACTGCATGCTCATAGTTTTGGTCTCCCCACGTTTCATCCATGGTTACTAGACGTTCGAAAAAATCCTCTTCTACCAATGTGAACATCTGTTCGGAAAGGTCACGCTCTGTTTGCTTCTTATCCATCTTGCACTTTGGTCACTTTTGACACACCCCATGAAAAAAATAATAATCATTAGAAGATAATTTCCTTAACACCGTGCACATAAGAACCAGACATAACATTGATAAAATTTCAACATCATATGTTAATAACTTCGAAGCGATAATTAAAACTTTATAATACCTTCTGGTATAATATAGAATGTTTTAATGCAAGAACTGATGAAAATGATGGATAAAAGGTGGAGGATTATTCTCGCTCCTGCTCATCAGTCCAATTCCACTGTCTCATTAACACTTTTTCTTGTTTTAAAAATAATTAAATATTTTACTTTTTCCATAATAAATGCGTCTAATGTGTATAACTTCATAAAGTGCTGTCGTATTTCCTGTTAAATGTAACGAATCTTAGTGTTACAAGATCGTAGAGAAAAGTTGGATGTAGAGAATTGTAGAGGAATGCGTTGCTTCATGCATAGTGTTTTAACCTTGGTCTTGCCCCGGCCAAGTAAGTTTGTGGTGAGCAATATCGTGTACATGGGTTTTCTTCCGTTTCCTCTTACATTTTCATTCCACCAATTCTTCCATCATCATTCACTTGCCTTAATCATCCGTCTCCCTTAGCCTAAAGGACATAATCGTGAGACGTTAAATTGAAAGATTTGATTTCATTTTTTTAAACCTTGTTCTCATAAGATCAGTCTCGTTGTTTACTTATAACACTGTGTGAACTGATAAAGCTATATACAAATGTTAAAAGAAGTAACCAATATTCAGGTTTTAGGTTTCTTTTTCCATAACAACATAAGTCTGTTTTAGAAAGCCATTCATGGATATCTTTGGCGTTTCTTCTACTGATATGAAGAATGATTGAGTAATTAATGTATTTTGTGTTGGATTGCAGGAGAGACAAAAACCATGTGATGCAGCTTTTAAAGAGGTTTCCCAACATGGACCTAGAGGCGTTGCAGCAACAGTACCCAGACGTTGATATAGAAAAACTCAAAGAGAAGAAGAAAGCTCGGGGAAATCATGAGTTCAATTCTTAGTGTATTCTTCGTTATTAGCAATATTTTATTACGTCTGTCAATGGTTTTGTAAATAAAGATTGTAATATTATTCTGTTTGTATATCTTAACTAAGTTATAAGAGATTATTTTCTGAAATTAACTTAAACTTAGTGACTTTCGTAAAATTTAGCTATTACGTAATTTTCTGCGACCTCACACTTTTTTGTTAATAGAATGTTCTGATATGTTCTGATGCTACGCTGTGAATGAATGTAAAATCTGATGATATCACGCAAATTGCTAATTTCAAAACAAATTTATACATTTAATTTTAAACTGACTCTCATTCAAGCGACATACGGAATTTATAAAATATTTGCGCCCCGACGTAATTTTTATTCGAAAATTGTCAATACCTTATTTCAGTCCTCGATTTGCATGCTTCTGTGCTGTCTTAAAAATATTTCATTGTTTACATCCGGTTCCAGACATATCAATAATGAAGTAGAAAGTAACACCTTTCTTTAAATGGAAAGCGTAAGTTAATCCCCTCCAGTGACGATTTCAGGTGTTGGGCCTAGTAGAAAAGGTCCATATTCCATTCCTCGCGTCATTTTTCACTTTTTGTGTATTGGAAGTCAATCTGGGGAAAATCTAAAATGTCCTGATCTCCATCATCAACGTGAATCTTAAACAAGTATCCGTTCATTTGTTTATTGCCAAGTCATATTTATATTGGTCTAAATGAAATGTTCACTGACGACTGGAAGGGAAACTTACTTCAACAACACAACGCAGGGATGGACTAAGGTGTGTCTAACGTCAGAAACTGTGTATACATCCAGCAAACAGGCTGGGATACCCATACAATCATGAGGTGGTACCTTTGAAAATACAATCGGGAATGACTTTTCGTTAAGATTACAAACAGGGGCATTGTGCACAGTAAGCCAATCAGGAAAAGAAGGAAGCAAACCCTTGGAAAAGTTTTGTGCCGTTACAGACGAGTTAAACGTACACCTTACCACTGACGATCTACTGCTTTGTGCAGTCGACTCACGGTTCTAATCAGTTGACACGACCAACAAGAATCACCGTCTGGAAGTTCTCTAAGTACCGGGTAAGTTTCCTATATGAGACTGTCATTTTATGTTCCTGAAATACGTACTGGATAAGGATCCTGAAATTCTAACAATCAATTTGTGAAATTCATTGTATAATCATATCATTACGTTATGAATTTTTTTTTTTTTAACTAACAAGTTGTATTATCGCAACAAGGTTTTAAAGTCGATATGAGTAACAATTTGTTCTTTTGGGACAAGAAAATAGGTAATACATTTAATATTTTATTTGCAGAAATCGAACATTTTCTCTCTGTACTGAGGATTTGATCTTCCGTTTTTGCAAACTGATCTTACTAGTACTTGTGTTTCCTACTCCATCGCAGAGTTTCTTCCTATGACAAGAAGAAAAAAATGTTTCTAGTCGAAAATCTGTTTTGTGATTGATGTTTGAATTTTTTTCTATGTCTATATTGGATGCCACTTGCGAAAATAAATAATGAGCATGCAGTGACATGGTTCTGTTTCTGCATTTATTCTTAATTCAATTATAACAATAAATTTCATGTTTTCCAATGCTCTACATTCATTTCTTACTTATTTTAATACTTTGTTTTGTTTTTGTTCGTTATTGGTGATCAATTTTATTTAATTTTCAAAATTAACTTGTTTTTATTTGAATGTTGTAGGCTTATTCTAAAGTGTAAGTCATTCAAGATTAAAATTGAGTTATATGATTCAAGTTTGTGAAGTATTTAGTTCAGAAACAAATGATTGAGAGTAACAAATATGTTTCTCATGCAAGTTTTAGAACTTCACAACTTTGTTCAGTCAAATATCGCAGTTAAAATTTCTACTTAAAAAATTTCAAATATTTAAAAAAATATAAAAATTGTAGGAAAAATTGTATTAGCGTACTTCAGTTATAGTAACTATAAGATCATTTGATATTATAATAAAAAAAAATCAACTTTAATATTTCACCCCATCAAAAACCTCTTCTCTAAAAAGGAAAATTTGTTAAATTTCGATATTAAACTTGGCAAGTAATTTTCACGTATTAGGGTTCATTTAGTGTTTTTCATGCTAAGAGAGAAAATTAAAGAAGAGAAAGTGCTGAAGAAAATGGTTTTACAATGTTTTACAGTAGCCTAATCCAAAAATGTACAGTAAGGGACACTTCTGGATGGTACACCCATATGGAAATTTACGGCAAAAGTGTACCATCCAGAAGTGTTCCTTACTGTACAAGTTTGCAGTCTGGGCCTAACGTCTGCAGTTACTTATTGGCACGCAATGCTCAATCAAAAATGACCACCAATCATAAACTGGCTTGGAGTAAAACTTTTAAAACACATTTTTATGCTACCGAAGTATATGTTAATAGTATACCAAAAAAAAAAAAAAAAAAAAAATCTTGAAAAATTAAACATGATGAAGCAATCCTCATTGGTGCCAAGCAACTTCATATAGATTGGTCCATTTTTAAAGCATTCATTATAGCACTTGAAACCTTGCATAATACAGTCGGATTTAACCTTTTCGTTTAGATTAGGAAGTGCCCAGCATACAAATTATAGGTGCAAAATAGTGTTTATTTTTGGCGAAACAAACCTTATGATGCCTTAAATACATTTATTCTGTTGGCAGACTACCATTTCACCAATCATGTTGGGCAAAGATGTTTGTTTCATAACGCAACAGGGATGTGAAAGGGCTGAGGAAGCAAAGGCAATCAAGGCATAATGTAAAGGTGTCGAAGGCACACAGCTTTACAATATTTGAAACAATTGCTTATTAGGTATCGGGATACATAAGATGTGTGGAGTACTTCTCTTATGGAGGCACATATGGAGATACCTTATTACTGTAATTACAGATTTGCTGCTTCTATAAATGAGTTAAGTTGATTTTGAGTTTAACGTCCTGATACAGCAGCGAGGCTATATGAGACGTGGATCTGCTGATTAACGTGGAATCCAAAGCACATGAGCTCCCGCTAGGAATCGAACCCCGGTCTCACGCTAACTGCTTAGCCACGAAGAAGCTCTCCTTGTATAAATGAGCTCCTTGGGCAGTATTCTTTCTTTGTAAAGCAATATATTTTACCCTAATATTTCCAATTGTAATTCGGACCGATCTGAATCTGCACCATTGTAAATATTTTTAGTTATCAAATTAAGAGCATGTTTGTTTACCTTATGTTAAGTATAAAGTTGAACGTATCTCTCTCTCTATATATATATTTAAAATATATATATATATATATATATATATATATATATATATATAAAGAAGGAATTTGAGTTTGAGCGTGAGTTTACTCACTTTTTACACCCTGAGTTTGAGTTGAGCTTTCAAAAGTGAGCGTTTACAACCCTGGTTATTCGTTGTTAAAATAGAGCAATGAAAGTCAATAAGTATGCGTGAATCTTTTGCTGGTTTTTGTGATCTGGAAAGTTTTCGAAGGTGAAATTGTGAATATTCTGGAACGCTACGAACTAGAGATAAACAAGTACGCGGGACGATGAGGGTGCGAATGTAAGTGAGAAATATCGTGATCTTCTAGTGTTAATCAAAAGTGTTAGTTTGAGTTGAGCTTTCAAAAGTGAGCGTTTACAACCCTGGTTATTCGTTGTTAAAATAGAGCAATGAAAGTCAATAAGTATGCGTGAATCTTTTGCTGGTTTTTGTGATCTGGAAAGTTTTCGAAGGTGAAATTGTGAATATTCTGGAACGCTACGAACTAGAGATAAACAAGTACGCGGGACGATGAGGGTGCGAATGTAAGTGAGAAATATCGTGATCTTCTAGTGTTAATCAAAAAGAAAGTGCGTACTGCTGTTTTTTGTACATTGCGCGGTACACAATTTGAATTTGGTGTTGGGCGATTAGGTTACTGATATCTCAGAAATCTGCAGCTTTTATGCAACTGTGCAGCATACCTAATATATATAATAGTTATATCATAAATACTGTCATAAAGTTTGGAGTGGCGCTGTAGGCATCCGGAGTGGCACAGTGCTGCCATCTGTGTATAAAGCGGAAGGTGCATACGTTGATATTGTACTGAGTTCTCATGGAGTGGGGCGATTACGAAAATCGTGCAGCAGTAATTGCACTACACAAGGTCGGGAAGACAGCACGTGAGATTTTCAACCTCCTGATACCCCTACAAATCAGCAAGAGATTCGTGTATTGCGCCATACAGCGATACACCGAGACTGGAACGGCAGCTGATCGCGCAAGGAGTGGCAAACCACGAACGGTAAGAACCCCCGCAGGTCCAGAAAGCAGTCGCAACAAGAATTCAAAGAAATCCTGTTCGAACACAAAGTGTGATGGCTGCTGAGATGAACATCACCAGAAATTCCATGTCTCGTGTGCTCAGGAGTGACCTACATCTACGGGCGTATAAGAGGCGGACTGGTCACTTTCTGACCCAAACATTAATGTCGCAGATCCTTAAATCAAAGAGACTGTTGCGGCGTTACGCCCACAATCTGCACAGAAAGATTCTGTTCACTGACGAAAAGGTGTTCACAATTGAGCAGGCCTACAACGCCCAAAATGACCGTGTGTATGCCACGCCATCTGCTGCAGCTGCTGTGGCAGCTCCAAGGGTTCAGAGGGCACATCATCCTGCCTCAGTGATGGTTTGGTGGGGAGTGAGCTACTCAGGCACAATCCAGCTGCATTGTTGCGAACAAGGCGTTAAAACATCTGCCAAGGTGTACCAGGACACAGTGCTAACACCTATAGTGAAACTACTGTCTGCTACAATCTTCCCAGGAGAAAGGTGGACCTTTCAGCAGGATTCCGCTCCAGGCCACAAAGCGGAAACAAGCCAGGACTGGCTGACACGGAACGTCCCGGCCTTCATTTCTGCCGCTGATTGGCCTTCTAGCAGCCCGGACCTTAACCCGTTGGACTACAAACTTCGGGCAGTCCTTCAATCAAAGGTCTGCCATAAAGGGCATCCATCTGTCGACAGTCTGAAACAATACTTGACCCAAGCAGTGAACAATTTCCCCATGGATGTGGTGCGTGATGCCATTGACCAGTGGCCGGACAGACTTTGTTCGTGCATCAAGGCCAAGGGGGGACATTTCGAAAAATGATTCGTGCGTCAGGTGTACAACATATCAATGTAAAACATGACTAAAATAAATTGCCTTGGTGTTAATACTCTGTGTTATTCACATTCAAACTTGTGACAGTATTTATGAGTATATATATATATATAATATATATACAGTATATATATATATATATAATATGTGTGTTTCATTGAAAGTCTACCGCGATGGCTGGAACTTAATTGTGTCCTAGATCGAACGCTAAAGCAACTTTGTCCTTCAAGATGGTCCTCGATCTTTGAAGTATGATTAGCATCATACTAAAGGCCTGGCTACTGCAGGAAACATATGTTAGTCGAACTCTTTGGTATGGCACTAATCACACGTCAGAACGACTCTGCATAAGACCCATTTGAAATATTTACAGGACCCATCAGTGGATTTAGCAACATCGTCCTCATTAATGAAGCAAGCTTAAAATAACATAGTGGCATTAAGACAAAATTTTGAGTGCATTTTAACAGAATTGACTACACTGGCAAATCCTCTCAGCTTTCAAAGTTCTTCGCCAGCGCCATGTAAGAAAGATTTTTCAATGAGTTGGCAGTTGATGAACATTTGGAATATCCAGAGGAGAAATTTCGTTTTTGTTTTTAAATGTATGGACGCAATTATTCAGCAAGTGAAGTCGCACTATGAAAGCATGGATGATGCAACAGAAAGATTCTCACTGCTACATTCAAGAGTACTCTTTACTTTAGATGAAAAATAAATTATGAGTTGAATTCACACAGTCTATTAGCTCAATTCATAAGATTTAACACCTCTTTTGTGGCAACGACTTGTAATTTTCCGAACAGTAATAATAATAATAAAATGAAATTTCAACTGTGAAATCAATTAATTAGCCAAATTTTTAATCATAGATAACTCTGTCATTGCTAGTAGTTTTCCAGATTTATATACTCTTTTGTAACTATATCTCTCTGTACCTGTGACGACGGCTACACCTGAGCAATTATTTAGTAAACTATAAATCATCAAAATGTATATTCGAGCACAATGTCACTGATGAGGTTGAACTCTTTGCTAATCCTGACCATTGAAAGCGAAGGAAGTCGCCTGATATTGACGGAGTAGTTAGCGAATTCCTCTCCTAAAAGGATCGCCGGTTTGGAAAGTTGTGAGCAAGATTCAGAAGTTGAAGTAAGTTTTCAGATATTAGGTGTGAACATTTTATGGCAATTTATTTAGGAAGGAACAGTTTCCGTTAAAAAAAAACTTTAGTTGCATATAATTGCTTAATAATAATAATAATAGTAATATGTGTGGATCTATTTTAGTGGTTCAGATTGTCTGCGGTTCAACGAGAGGACTATGCTCTTGTCGAGTCAGTATTGGATTTAGAAAGGCATTTCCTTCTGTGTCATGTTCCGAGTATGGTTAACTTTGTCGGCTCGTAACATAAACACTGATTCTCTGATGCCATATATAAAATATGAACACTGATTTTCTAATGCAGATCCTTTTTACACTTTCCTTATGGTCGTTGCTTATTACTGGTGAGCTACGTACGAAAATACTAAGAAACTCGTATAAAATTTTGCAACGAGATAATTATCCATTTAGGTTATATTTAGAGTAGAATGTGTGTTCTTATAACAAATGGTGTAATTTCCATGTGATTTTGTTTTCTTTCTACGTATTGGATAATTGGGATATTCCTTGTTAACAGCTTCACGAAACCTATATTTTTTCATCGTGATTTCCTATATATATTCATTAGCATTGGAAAGCCTGCTATTAAATTTACATCATCAGCATACGCCATAACCTGGTGAACGCCGTTTAACTCTAGGCACTGGCTGCTGTGTTTGATTTTCCTTATAGCGTATTCCAGGACAAAGTTTAATAATAATGGCGACAACGCATCTCCTTGTTTCAGGCCATTCTCGACGTGAAAACTCGTGGACAAAAATTTTCCTACCAGGACTTTCCTTTGGGATTCATTTAAACATATCTTAATTAATCTAACTAGCCTTTTCGGTATTCCAAATTTTGTACGAGTGTTGTACAGTCCGCAGCAAAAAAAAAAAAAAACCTGCAACATGAGAATGTTAAGTTTATTGTGAAATGACTAAGTCTTTTGCTCCAAAATAAGTGTGCAGGGGAGGACGCCGAGGTTTCTCCTGGCGTGATTCGTGCTACTTAGACGTTATGTTGATTCCCTGTGCTGTTAGGCGTAGTTTCACAATAAAGTTACATGCTCATGTTGCAGGTTTTTTTGCTGCTGACTGTACAATGTTTCTCTCCTAACCGAGTCGTAATCCTTTCTAAAATCAATAAATAGTTGATGTACCGGGGTATTGTATTCCCACTTCTTTTCGAAATGAAATGAAATCTTTGAGTTTTACGTCCCACGGTTATGCCGGTTAGGCTAAAGGAGACCTGTGATGATGATAGATGAGTCAAATGGTGGAATGAAGAAAGTGGGAGGAAACGGGAGAACCCCGAGAAAACCCACGAGCACGGTGTTTGTCCACCACAAAGTTCACTTGGCGGGGGCTGGGAGCACCAGAGGTGAACGCTCTACCACTGAGCCACTGCGCCCCCCTCCACTTCTTTTCGAGTATTTGTTGAATGGTAAATGTTTGGTCGATAGTTGATCGATTTCGTCTAACCCCGCACTGATAATCTCCAATAATTTCATCTGTGTATGGGGTCAATATTGCTAATAAGTCCGTATTTTAGTGGAAATCACCATTTACGTGGTAGCATAGATTGAATAACTTTTTTTTTTAATCACATTTAGAGGCTTTAAAATACAACGAAGATGGTGTTATTTTTATGTTGTTCCAAAAGTTTCTAATTCATTCAGCAGCCTTCGCGCTTATTTGTGCACTGAACCAGAGTTAAGTTCCCTGGGAAAAGAATTGAACTCATATCACATTGGTTTAGATTCCATCTTAAACTGTGAGTTCGTTTTATATATCCTTGGCACTGGAAAGAGATACTAAATATTGACAAACAATATAATAGAAAAGCAAGAAGAGGTTCGCTGAGTAAAAAACTTTAGTACCCTAATAAGCTTACACTATACCCTGAATATTGACTGATTTCCTTAATTATGGAACGAGCATCCGTGCTAGGCTTGTCAAACAGAATAATTGAAACTCATAGAAAGGTGTTTTTTGAACTGAGATTGTGATGAGGCTTACTTTTATAATGACGAGTCAAAATTTTCTCACTATTTCGGTTACTTGTTCTATACACCGTTGCCAGGTCACAACGAAACTTGTCTAGTACTCAAAACAGAATCCACTACGTTGCACCGTCTCAAGCCACATCTACATTATTTCTTCTTCTTCTTCTTCTTCAAGTACAGAAACTGAGCTATGGATCGGAAACATAATTCAAGGATGCAGGTCCGAACTATATACTGGGTGTAGCATCAGTTGAATTCCATTAGGTTTCCTGAGTTTGTTGGATCGTTCGAGAGGTACGCGGTTTTCCGTTGCTTTGTTGCAGAAAGACTCGATTTCTATCCACCAATAAAACAATATGACATATATAAGACTCTAGCACAATATAAATGTGCTTCTTTTAACGCGTTCGTGAAGTTCAGACACCAATTAATTGTTCTACTCTAAAGTGATTCATTACATAACAAAAATCTTTCTCATTTTTTGTGTTTCAAATGCTGGAGACTTCTCACTAAGGAAACCGGGTTCGTAGAAATCTGATTACAAGAATTTTCTGAACGAACAATTTTATTGAAATATTCATGAAAGTAAACCTCTGAATAAGAGCACCAATGAAAGTAAATGGGCACGTTGGCTCTCTATAAAGCGTCCATATCAATGATATAACTAATTTTCATCAGATGCTTTCAGATAACTAATTTACATGCTATCATGCATTTTTTTTTTTTTTTTTTTTTTTATGAAATCATATTTTTGAGTTGTTAAAAGTAAAACCAAATGAAATGTTGTTCGCAAACAGAAGTTCATTACAGTTCAAAGCAAAAATTTAAAAATGTCAATTCTACGCCATACACAAAAAAGTAAGTCTCAATTTAAATCAATAGGTTATAAATTCAAGAGTAGCCAGAAATTTATTTAGAATCGTTCTTCGTTCATTGCAATCTTATACGAGAAGAGACAAACGATTGAATTTAGGTTACACTGTGGAACTTCACAAATTACTACAGGTCTTTAAACATTACACGATAATAAAACAAAATGTAGAAGATGAATGGGCGACGTCACAAGGATTGAGAATTCATGCGCGGTGCATGGAATTACAGTGGTGAATCCTTGGCGAAGGAGACGGTTGGGAGGATTTATAGAAAGTCTTCGAGAGGTTGGATTGTCTGAGCAGATGATAGCATCGAATGTAAAGGTTTTATTTCTTCGTCGATGAACCTTCACGTTCCTTACACCATAAGATTAGCTCGCTAGTTATTAAGAGAAAGCAAACTTTCCACTACTCGCTAAGATATGTTACAAATTATGATCATTACACTCGTACAAATGGTTCCTATCACATCCTTTAGACTCTTGTGGGAAAGGGTCTGGAAATTGGAGTTTGAACCATGTTGAGGTGTGCAGTGTCAAAAAAACCTGTTGGTAAAGCAACTTGTAATGGAAGTGAACATGTTCTGTGAGATGCTCTGAAACAAGTTTGTGTAAGTTGGACGACGCTGTTGAATAAAAATCCAGATGCCCCATGACCACAAATAAAATGTAAGCCAGTGTCATGAAGAGTTAGTTTGGCAAAATGCGTTACGGTATCAGATTGTTTCAGCGTATGAAATCGTTTCGTTTAGGCCAGGAGTAGTCAGCGGTCGTCCGTCTGTTACGGAGAAGCAAGTAGATTTAGTGCGAGATTGCATCACTGGACCGTCAAGAATGTATGCCTAGGCGTTACGCTTAGTCACCAAACATTCTGAAGGAGAAACTGCAACGCTCGGTGTCATGTGGCATGTACTGTGTCCGAATTGTTGCCCAGATAGCAGTAAGATATCTTGAAACATCTACCATATTTCTCAGACATAGATCCGTGCAATTTTGACCTGTTTCTACAGTTTAAAGAGCCTCTCCGAGGCACCAGGTTTCCGGATATTCTTTTCTTGCTATGCGCTGTATGTTGGTCCATCGCCAACATTAACAAAAGCAGCGACATACAACAGTTATCACGCATTTGGAAAATAGTGCAGGACAGCAGATTACATGGACAGCCTTCAATGTGATTCTCAATGTACGTTTGACAACATGTTTGTACTATGTTGCCAGTACTTGGACAAATAATAAATAATTTTGTAATTAATGGTCACATATAATTAATTCCTTAATGCTTCCGATTACGATTTCCTCATTGATTTCTAATTACCTTTATTTTTAAGCAATATTTGTGTTTCCATTTGCTTCGTTATATCCAAGTTTATTCCCATTTGATAAGTAGAGTATTTTCATTAACTCTTTATTAACGTCCAAAATGCGTCCTTCGCCATTCTTTTCGTCTGTTTCATTTTCCATTCACAGTGCGTTGTAAAAATTATCTCCATTCTAAGAATAATATTGGGATCAATAATATTGGGAACTCTGCTTTTTCATAATATACTCAAATACTTATATCCTGTTCTTACTTTAGTCGTGATACAGTAGTTATGTAAAGCGGAAATTACTTGCAAAATCAAGAAATAATATCTGAGGACTGTGTCTTTGTATGGAGCATTAAGAAAAACATTTACAGAGTTTGTAGAGCAGGCTTTCATTACATCCTCATCCCAGTGACCCTTGTGAGTGTTTATAGTTGAAGCTTAGTAAAATCACAGCAGTCTCTTAGCTTTCATATTACCATTAAATTTGAATTGTATGCAGTTTTCAACAGTTACACTCTTTTATTCTAATTGAATCTGTCATTACAGAAAAGGCACATGTAACATACTGATCGAAATTGTGGTAATACTAGATTCATTATCTAGATAGGTTGGCAAATTATTTGCCACAAAGAGATCTCAGGTATCGCCTTCTGAAGGCAGTTATTTTGAATATCCAAAACGGCGTTCAGTACAACAAGGGCACATGTCTAACACGTGCCCTTTTTCCACTGAACGCAGTTTGTAACATGTACTACTAGTGAAGGAAACTCTTATTATTGTACTATTTACTTCTCAAAGCAATTCGCGGAACAGTGTATTGTTCGTACTTTTTGTAGGTATAATAGTAGGTTACTAACTAATAATAGTTAGCTGCTTCATTCTCAATTCAGTCAGTGCATAAAGGACACATGTGCAAAATTTCAAGCTTGTCTATTAGAAAAATGAACAACGATCGAGAACTATTGTTTCGCACAAAATACTAGCGTACCTTCACTATTAAACCACGTGACACACCATTTCGGTAACAGCACACACATACGAACTTTTTTCTCGAAAACATGGTTTTGTAACATGTGCCCTTTCTGCAATGACCGATTCAAAGGTTGTTTAAACGATTCTTCCTTGTTTATTTTTTACATATACTTTGCTAAACTTGACTATAGATATGGGGTTAAAAATGTCTACCAAAATAACTTCAAGATGTGCTACTAGATCATGATGACATTTATCTTTTCCTCTTCCTTATATTCCTCTGAGAAACCACGATGTAGAACACGGAATGATGAAGAATTAATTAGTACGGCAGAGTCGTGAAGCAGCAGAGGCTCCATCTAGTGACAGCCAGAGAGTAGACGAGTATTTATCTGGTGTGTGTACATACGGTCAAGAGATACCTTGTAGTAGATCTTCCAACAGATTTCGGTCTTTGATTGCGGACGAAAAGTATGGCAAATGTGGTTTATGCTCCCGCGACATTGTCGCCCGTATTGGACGGCTTCACAAACACACAACGCAGCGACATTCCGGATCCCAGCGACCGCGAGGACATAGAGCTTGTTTATATGAATCTGGCGGATCGGATAGCCATGTTCCATACACTGGTTCAAACACATGAAGCTATTGCATAGCGCCCAGTGTTCTGTCAGTTCTATGTCGTCTGCAGAGCGAGGCATCTTTTCACGGCACCCATTACTGCGACTTCTTCTCACTATAGAGCATCGTTATGGGAGATTACAATGGTATTGCGAACTTCGCGCATGAAGAAGTGATTGGCAGGACGATCTTTTTTCAGACGAATCTTGCTTCTATCTGCAGCATCATAATAATAACCACATCCGTATCTGTGCTATCGTGTCACTATGCCGAGCGACGCTTATATTTTGCATCGCCACTTCAGTCTGGCACCGTGTTATTGTGTGGGTGTCATGAGTGCTCGTTCGTGCCTTCTACGTAATGACGGACATGTAACCAGCCAAAGGTATATTAACGAGGTGTTAGCTTCAATTGTGGTCCAACAGGATGACAGGCGATGTACTGTTATACACTTCCTGGTTGGACATAATCCGCATTATGCAGAGTCGTTTTGACGATATGATTAGCGTCATACTAAAAGTGTGACTACTGCAGGGAACATATGTTAGTCGAACTCTTTAGTGTGCCACTAATCACGCATCAAAACGACTCTGCATAAGGCCCAATGTTTCTTTGCTTCCTTGGCCGGCACATTCACCTGATCTCGCCAATTGAACACGTCTGGAACTATTGCTCAACGCTTTATACACCTATGAACTCGCCAACTACAGTTGATGAACTGTGGTATTGTGTCGAAGATGTATGGCTTGCCAAATCCAAAGAGGACATTCAAGGAAGGCCTCATCCTCTCGAAGCCGTTGTGACCCCCGTGGTGAGTCGTCACCTACGGGTTGACATCTTCAATCATTTAAGTTGAATCATTTATTTACACCGTTAGGTCTATGCTTCCCAAGTTTGCCGCTGCTATCTTGTCTCCTTCTTGGTGTTGAATTTTTAATGGCGAGGAGTATATTTTATGGTGAATTCCCCCAACCAAACAAATAACACTTGAACTAAATTACGTATGAGGCGTTCAGAGCATAAGGGAATCCAGTCGAATTAGCAAAGTTGAGAAAAGAAATAAAATTTGTAGGGTACGCTGGGCTTGATTTCTTTGTGGCTTATATGTGCCATATAAATACACTCGCAGTCGCCTCAAGCTATTTCCAGCGTTAACCTCCCGCGCGTCACTTGTTTAATGACATTATAAGTATTCCAAGTCTTTACTCAGACATTGGATAACAGCAAACGTACAAATGGTCGCTTACAATATTTTGCGCAAATAACAATAACCGGAATTGAGCGTGGTTTTACGCTCAAACTCACCTGCTTGTATATTTCGAGGTAAACTCAACTTACGCTCACATTTTTCAAAAAGAGCTAGCTCACGATAAATCTTAACGAAAAACAATAGCTCAAAACGCTTATTTACAACCTTAGTGAGGATACTAATAAATAGTTTGACTGTCAAGTTTCGTAACATGCCAGCCTGTAGCACAATACGTTGGTGTCAAGTTGAAGGTCGATGTAACACGAACAGTCTTCTCCAATAGCATCAAACGATTTCGTTTTGTTTAGAGAGGATTCACATTGACCCATCTCCATATTTGCTGGAGAATTGAGGTTTTCGGAAACACCAACAATCACGTTGTCATGACGTCAATCAAGTGTTCTAGAAAGTACATGTCATGTGTCTGTAGGGAAGTATACCTCAAAAAAGTTGTCCAGAAACGACCTTTCTTCAGGTGAATGAATACGATGTGGAAATTTCATTTCAGCAGAAGATGGGCACAATAGCTCAGTGGTTGAGTGCTTACCCCAGGCGCGTGGGGTCTCGGGTACTTGCGTTTCCTTCCACTTTCTCATTCCACCAATTCTTCCATTATCATCATCATTCACTTGTTTTAATCATTTCTCTTGGCACAAAGGGCAAAATCGTGGGATGTTAAACTCAAAGATTTCTTTTTCATCAAAGTAGAAAATGAGATTTGACACGAGGAAATGTTCAGGAAGGTTGGCATCACGATAGAACTTCTTCCTGCTAAAATCGAAGCTGGCATTGTCTGCAGTAAGACAGTCAATGACTCAACGATGGTTGTTCCATAGATAATACGGAAATACAAGAGAACAGTAAGAATTAGGAAAATAAGGAAATGAACGATTGCGAAGGAGGAAGGAACTCTGCTATTGCACAGAGTTAAAAGATCAACAAAAGAATTGTACATCGTGCTTCAAAAAGAAGCTTAAGGCAACATTAACATGTTAAAAAAACATTTCGTGAAATAGAAACGATAAAATCCATGACGGTAATAGCGGGAATTGAATACAGAAGCACTACGGTCTCATCTTACATCACACAACATTACCAAATATATCTGTGTGAACAATATGCTAATTTATGTGACCAAAATACACAATTATTTTTGTATTTGGCACACAAGTAGGGCAGACGTACGCTGGGAAGATTCAAGTTCAATATGAGGATAAATTACATTAAAATTTGTAAAATCAGCCCTAAATTTGCAGAAAAGTTGGGACCCTTAGGCCTCGCCTTCTGTGTACGTCCTTGACATGGGATATTCATTAAGGATTTCCCCTGACTCTCTAACCGTTGACAGAAATAAATGAAATTTGTTACAGACATCAGTCCTCTACATAGGAACCTCCAAGGACCACGTACTTTTCCTATCGCTTTAGGCACTTGTGGAGACCTTGTTTGTAGAAGTCGCAAGTTGCTTCAGAAGCCATGACTTGACCAAAAAGAAAGAAAAAAAATATCAGTTTCATTGTCTTTCAAATGCTTCCCTTCAAAAATGACTCCATGGTTAGGAAGATTAAAGTCAAATGGTGCAAGGTCAGGAGAGTACGGAAGATGATAAGGATTTCGTACCCGCAGGATTGTGCTTTGTCTAGGCAAGGTGCGCAAGTTCTGAACTGGAACGCTGTCTTGAATGATACGGACAATTTTCGTCAGCATTTCACCCCTTTTTGATGGGATCCGTAATTTCTTCAGCACTAAAACATAGTATGTTCTAATAAGTGTGATACTCTTTGCCAGGAAATCCACTACTCCATGTTGATCCCAAAAATTGTCAACATGACCTTACCCGCTAAGGGTTGGACGCTGGTCTTAATGGTAAGTATGTTTCCATTATTCTGACTGGGCCCTAATGAGGGACCCACATTTTATCCTCAGTTGTTTATCCTGGTTTTCGTGATACAGAGTCAAAAGTTCCGGTAATAAATGACTCGTTCCTGTATTTGGAAGGGTGTCAATAGCTAGAGAATACATCGACAGACGCCTTTATGCAAGTGTAAATGCTCATGGAGTATTTTGTCCACAGATCCCATACTTATCTTGACATCTTTAGCTGGTTGACGAATGGTTCTGTAGTGATCCTCCAAGATAGCAACCTCTACTTCCCCAATAATGTCTTCATCAAAAGCGAGCTGAGGTCGCCCTGAAATCACACCACACTTTAACTGACGATGCCAGTGCTTCATATCTTATGATGAGGCTTCCTCTGCGTAAGCCTCTTTTCATTGGCGTGCGTTCTCTCACCGCACGGGCTTCAATTTGAACCATCTTTATATTTTTGACACTTTAGTCCCTGTAACACAGAATGAAATTTTCCTCATAACCCTATGGAGATATGTATCAATACATATGTAAAATTTCAGTATTCTAAATTACCTGCAACTAGGTCAGGAGAAAGCTTTAATTAATGTCCCATGTAGAAACAAACTTATTATAATACGACCAAGTTTCTCTTACAGCTTACAGCTGGGAACTGTATTTTACAATTTAATTAATATTTTGTAATTGACAAAAATTGATTAATTAAGGTTTCTGGATTGGAGAAACGTAACTAGAGAAGGCAAGACAACTTACACATTGTTGTCACGCAATTTACTTAATTACGTCCTTTTCTTTATTTCTTTTTATATATTTCGTTGCAAAAAAAAAAAAAAGTTTATGTGAGTATGTATATCTGTTATTTAAATAACAGTACAGAAGAATGAGGAGAATGTTCCGACGATTTTTTTTCAATCTACGCAGCTTTTGATGTAGCAATGGAGGATAAACGTTAACCATTTAGTAGAAACACCCACAAAGTATGAAAGCATGAATGTTTAAGTATTTTATACAGATAATATTAGTTCTCTCTCTCTCACACACACACACTCTTTATATATATTGGAATGTCTGTTTATGGTAATTGCACAAAAAAAAAAAAAAAACTCATATATTCCACTTGTTTATTATTATTAATATTACTAGACATATATTGTACATTGGAGGCTTGATCTACATAAAAACAGTAATTATAAAAAATATAACATAAAAGAAACGACATAAAACAAAAAATTAATGGTTGCACAATACTTTACAATCTGTTAACCAAAGTAACAAAAGAGGCTGTACACACTTTCATAACAATAGACTATCTTAATCAACATAAAGTTATCACAGATCATGGCAATGAGAATAAATCACAAGCATCATTATTATTTCTAGAAATGAAATAGGAATAGGACAGGAATTATTACGCAGTTCTAAACTGGATACTTTATCTGTTACAAAATCAGTCATCTGTACATCACACTAACTACTCTTTTATCTACGTAAAGAATGGAAGTAGAAATTCATATTATATACATACTAACAATGCCGCCCTGAATTATTGAATGAGTGTGCAGAGAATTACATGGTCTCAGCGTTGCATTTTATGCATTACTAAATTGTTGAGACAAAATACGTTTCCATAATTTACAGTTCCTCTGGCAAGGTACATTCTTGAAGTGTCCCCTCGGGATTTGTGTAAAATTGATTCAAATGCAAAGTTCTCCGCGGCCCAATGTGTATTGTATTAATTTTAGTGACCCATACCGGTAATTTGCATATTTATGGTCTTTCATATATCCGGAATTCAAATCGTACACTTCCATTACGCTCGGACACAATTTTTTTTTAATTGCTTTAGATGTAACTGGACATGAATGTGGGCATATACAAAACAAACTGGATTAAACATTGCTTCTCTGACACATGTTACCCACTCCGGTCGCCACCTTGGATCCGCCACATTAGATTCAACTTCAAATGGGAATAAGTGCAAATGATACATCAAATCCATGTACAATTTTCTCGGAAATTCATTGGTGTAGTGAGTGTGATCGTAGCTTGTATCGTTTGCAAGGTATTATATGCTAAATGTCAGGCGCTTCACCGAGTATTGAACCAAATAGAAAGTTGTCCAGAGCCCCGTTTATATACCTGATCTTTTACGTGATTTATCGTTGATGAAATATTCTCTGAACGCAGATACACACAGACGTCAATACGGAAATGGTAGGTCTTCACCCAAATCTGGTCATATCTGAATTTACATTAGGCATTTTGACCGTAATGCAATTCTTCCTTGTTATACTGTAACATGGTACTAATAACAATCACTCACAGAAATGTAATAAGATTATGACCCAATGTTCTATAGAGTTTGATTATACCTACAGTATTTTCCCATCTGTACAGATGTGTTCAAATTATTAGACTCACGCTCGAAAACTGCAAAGTTGATGTAGGAGTCCTAATTTCTGAGTTCTAGAACATTTAAGTTAATGGTTAAACCACCAATGTCCTTCATTTGTTTACTGTACAGTTGAAGTAGTGATATCACCGTTGAACAGCAGATGGAATTAGTGAGGAGGGGAGGGGGAATTCTGAAAGTGGTGTTTCAGTTGTAGAGAGCTATTGTGGTTCCTATCAACAACTTACAGTCTGAAGTGTTGTGGTTGCTGTCGTAAGAAGTTTACGACATTCAAAGCGTTCAATAGTTCGAATGGGCCAGTTTAAAATGATTGTGACGTGTTTCGTGTATCAATCTTTTATTCTGTGTAGTCCTGTAATTGCACATAAAGGGAAAAGCAAAAGACCTTTCTCCGTGTAAAGTGGAAGTTAACAAAATACTTCTGGTAGAAATAAGATATACACGGCAATACATTGCTAGTAGCGTTGGGATAGAATAAAAATCTGTGAGTAGAATCTCTGTTGAAATGAACAAGAGCCAAAATAGGGTTGGGAAGTGTGGGCGAAAACCAAAGCTATCGCTAAGAGGTATCAGAAAACTAAAAAAATTGGCTCTGGGAAACAGAAGTGTCACCTCTAATAGACTTAAGCATAAAAATGGCTGAGTATGGCGCACGCATTTGGCCTGAAAGTGTTCGAAGGATTCTTTGTGCCAAGGGAATAAAAGCACGCGGTCAAGAAAGACAATAAAAATTAGAATCTACTCCAATCCTGACAAAGAAGTACCTCGAATAGGTACGAGGCCTGGAATATTGGACTACTGACGATTGGAGAATAGTGTGTTTCAGTGGTGAATCATGTGTCTTCGTGTCTGATGAATGTTCACAATATGTGCGACGCTGACCTGGAAGGAATTCAAGTTGGAATGTCTTTAATAAACCATGAAGCATGGTCTGGTGTGTGATCTCTATCTTCGGGCCTGGAAGACTGTATATAGTAGAGAGGAAAATGAAGCACGACCAATATCTACAAGTTCTTCAAGAAGAACTGCTTTCCCAGACTGCACTCTGGTTTGATGACGTACGAGGGAGGTTCAATAATTATTGTTAAAATACTTCGAGCTGGGATAGATGATGGGGGATATTGTAGCCTAATGTTTTAGATGCCTATATGCTAAATTTCAGAACCATAGCTGCTATATTAATATTCTTTTTTGTCGTTTCAGATGTGAGAGGTGGCACCTAGCTTGAAAAATGGAGAAAACCGAACAACGAGCTGTCATCAAGTACCTCCAGTAAAAGGAGTTAAGCCCAAAGGAGATTGATTCATGAGAACATGATCAGTATGTTGGGTGATGGGGCTTCTTCCCACCAGCTGGTAAAGAACTGATGCCGCACGTTGCGGCAGGGAAAGCTGTTAACAGGCCCCTGGTGTTGGTCCTCCAACAACAGCATGCACCCCAGAAAACACTGACGCATGATACGATTATAGCAGACAGACGAATCACGGTGCAACAGTTAGCACACATCATGCACATCTCTGTAGG
Organism: Thermobia domestica; assembly: GCF_964235325.1. Taxonomy (NCBI): domain Eukaryota; kingdom Metazoa; phylum Arthropoda; class Insecta; order Zygentoma; family Lepismatidae; genus Thermobia; species Thermobia domestica. Next base: position 219,740,211 of record NC_137466.1, read on the forward strand.
CTCAGTGGAAACCACTGTGCCTGAACACTTGGAATTCAGAAAGGTGTCAGCGCGAAGGGTACTCAAAATGTTATCTCGTGAAAATCAGAAAGACAAGAGTTCGATGTTCAAGGGCTGGTTTAGAGGTTATGGGGGAAGACCTGAAACAGTTCTGTGATAGATTTGTGACAATGGATGAGACGTGGCTGCGCCACTATGATCCCGAGTCGAAACGACAGAGCATGGAGTGGCGGCACAGCAGTTCACCTCCCCCACGCAAGTTCAAGGTGCATGCATCAGCACGCAAGGTTATGGCCACAATTTTTTGGGATGCTAAGGGTGTGCTCCTTATTGAGTACCTGGAGGTTGGACACACTATCACGAGGGCCTATTCCCTAAGCTACGCGAAGCAATCAAGGAAAAACGGCGCGGGATATTGCAGCGAACAGTGCTGTTCCACCAAGATAATGCTCCAGCCCACAAAAGCCATCTTACTGGTGCCGCAATCCATGCTGCTGGTTTTGATGTGTTGGAACATCCTCCCTACTCACCCGACCTCGCCCCTAGACTTTCATTTGTTCCTAAAGTTGAAGCAGCACCTCAAGGGAAAGAAGTTTCACTCAAATGCAGCTGTGGAGGAATGGCTCACGGCTCAGCCAAAGACTTTCTTTGAAGCTGGAGTAGTAGCTTTACAGCATAGGGGGAAGAATGCATTACTATGAACGGAGACTTTTTGGAAAAATAGGTCAGGGACAATAATTATTGGACCACCCTCGTACAATTCATTTTTATGCATGATGGGCCAAAGCTGTGACAAAATTCTTCGAGAACAACGAAATGGGTGTTCTTCCGTCACCAGGCACTAGTCCTGATATGAACCGATTGAAAACCTTTGGAGCTTCATGAAGGAAAAGCTAGAGAAGAAGCATATTAGAACGAAACATCAATTGATCGAGGAGATCAACAATTTACTGTATTGAAGGCAAAATGTGCTAAACTCACAATGTACATAGCACGCCAGAAAGGATAAAAGATTTAATAAAGAATAAGGGTTTTCATAAGAAATATTAATCTTTGTGTGAGAGATAAGTTTCTTGTAAGTATTCCATTTCATTTTTTGTTTCCAATTTGGATATAGTAATTATATTTGAATGTCACATACGCATTTGTTTTATTGATATTGAAAAGCATATGCCACATCCACTAGAAATCAGGACAGAATTACAAAGTAGTAATTTGGACTAAGTTCGAACGTATTATCTCACGTAATATTATAAGGACAGTAAGATATTCAAAAACTAAATGTTGAGTCTAATAATTTGAACACGTCTGTAGGTAGTTTTGATCTGTCAACATTAAAAACGGGAGCGTAACTGATTTTACTATGTAATATTTATTCCCGAAGTTCCTGGAGGGATTTAACATGCATTACCTTCCAAACGGTACAAGCTACGGTAAAATTCATTACACCAGTGAATTTCCGGGAAAATTGTAAATGAATCTGATGTATTACTTGCACCTATTCCCTTTTGAAAAACCGAAAGTTGAATCCAATATAGCGGATTCAAAATGGCGGCCAGGGAGGATAACATGTGTCAAAAAAGCACATTACTTGATCTAATTTGTTTTGTATATGCCCACATTCATGTCCAGTTACATCTAAAGAAACTAAAAGCAATTTTCTGTCCGAGCGTTATAGTATTGTATGATTGAATTCCGGATACATGAAGGTCCATAAATATGCAAATTACCGGTATGGGTCGCTAAAATTAGTACAATACATATTGGGCCGAGGAGAACGTTGCATTTGAATCAATTTTACATGAATCCCGAGGGGACACTTCGCGAATGTACCTTTGAGTGCAACGAATCCGGCGCACATGTTCCGAAGTTTAGCATTTAAGTGTCTTTCAATGTATCAAATCAACGGTTTCAAATTAATTCTGCTTTTACTGTGATCTAGAACCGCAATTATTTGAAGGAACATACTATCTGCAGCTGTCAAGATGTAGACGCAATACAGTATAAACTACTGCAGCTGACGCACGGACTTCGTGCTTAAGCTAATTTAGAAGTTTCCTTCTTTCAACACAAAAATGCTTTCTGCATATTGCCTAAGGCGTACCAGAAGCAATTTCTAGTTTGAACAATAAGAGGTCAAGTGGGTTCGAGTGATGCTCAGGCCAGTAACATCCAATCACACCAAGGAAAAATCGGAAGATTCTTCTTTTCGTCAGAACCATCAAATTCAACTGTTAGGAGGTAATAATGTGGGGCTTTGCTTTACGAAAATGACCATATAATATACTGCAAAGTGGGCATGTGGAGTCCAACGGTGAAGCATTTGGAAATGTGAAAGAATTTATGAATTTACTCTGTTGAGTCCTTCAGTTTTCTTCAAATAGGTGAGTTAAAAGAGAACGACGCCAAGAATAAAGAAACGAACGTCGGAAGTTATCTTCTGCTGAATCGTGCCAGAGATTTCACAATTGTTATTAGCGAGTCTTTTGTAAACGGAATTGATCAACTCCTCCATTCACTTAAAGCTCATTAGTTAAAACTACTACTTCCTGGAATAGTTTATATTGTCGAATGCTCCCCAATCATGAGGTCATGGAAAACAAAAAACTATAGATGATCGTGTATAAAAGTTGTTAATGCAATTGAATTGGTTTTCATCTGTATCCTTGTTCATGGTTTAGTAGAATGAAAAATATTTAAAATGTTTAAGGGTCACTAAAACACTGAGTATTGGTTGATATGTAAGAACATGTAAAACACGAGCTGTCCCTAGTATATACAAATGACCTTTTGTTTACAAGGAAAAATCCAGGATTTAAGGCAAAGATTGGGATCTTTTTTGATAAGTAGCTTTACTAATAACTTAATTGTAAAAATAAATACTTCATAATTGCATCAGCTTTTCCAACGTAAAATTGAGTATTGCGCCAGTTGTTCAGTAACAGATTGGACAACATTTGGGGTTCCGGGTTCGATCCCAGCCCCCACCAAGTGAACTTTGTGGTGGACAAACACCATGTGCGTGGGTTTTCTCGAGGTTCTCCCGTTTCCTCCCACTCTTCATTCCACCATTTCATTGATTACTCATCATCACCGTCTCCTTTAGCCTAACCGGCAAACACAAAGATTTCATTTCATTTCATTGAAAAATAATTGAAATAACAACCTACTGATTTGTGCGATTCATAATTAGAAAGGAGTGAATGAACATTTGTGTATAAAACTGAATTGTTTTTACGTACCAATAAGAAAACAAACCACCTTATAAACAACATGCCACTTGCATGTACTAGTGACGGTTCGTATATTGTCTGCCTATCAAAGAACACCCAATGTTTTAGTGACCCTTCAATACTATAAATATGTAGTAAGACTAAGCTACGAAGAAGGATACAGGGAACTGAGCTGGATTAACAATATACACAACTCGTACACATGAATACAAATAGCCATCGATGTCATCTTGTATCCTTGCGTATCATGTGTAATTTTATTATATTATGTCCTGGGAACCATTGAAAAAGTGAACATATGAGAACGTGCTTATTCAGAACTTGTCATCGCTCTCCGACAACTTACAACCTGAAGAAGAAGCTGTAAATAGTGGCTGAGAGAGTAATTAAGGTAAAGTTGAAATATGTTACTCCACTACGTATTTTGAGTGTTCTCAACAGTTTCCTGTCTCCTCCAAGTCCATCGGGACAATATGTTCTACAGACCATTCACATCACACTGCACCTTCATTTCAATAATTGCGGGGAATACACTACAAGTAACGGAGAAAGCAGTGGACAACTATGTCACAGATTAGCCATGGTGAAGGCACATCATTCGACAAGTTCTAAAATAATCATCATCATCGTCATTTACTGCCTTTCTCCTGCTCTGGCCAACAAACAATTTACTCTCATTTATAGCATGAAACATTAGTTCGTGAGAAATTTTCACTACTTCACCTTTTTAATTACTTCAATTTATTTATTTAATCATTGCTTTGAGTCGGTTATATCCAAGGCAGTTACTTTGTAATCACTTGCTCGAAGATCTTCTGGGATTATTCTAAGCTAAATAAATAAATAAATAAAATGCATGACAAAGAAGTAAAACTGCGGTCAACAATGTAATTAATTTTTATATGAGCTGCAAAAGAGTAATACTTTGCACTTAACACATGTACAAATGCAATTAAAACTCTCTAGGAATTATACTAGATTGCATTGTTTGAAGTTAATATACAGTGTACTTGATTAGCACTATGGCTCCCTTTCTCTCTCAGGCTTTTACTTATTTAACTCATTTTACTACCCTCGTATCATTTATTTTCTCCATTACTTCCCAAAATCAGTCATAAAATTATGTTACACACTGTTTGATATTTGTCACTTTCAACTGTTCTATTATACAGAACTTTCCATTACAACTTTTACTACATTTTAATGCTTTTTATTCTACAATTATGATTCTTATAAAATGTCTTTACTTAGTAATGTAAATATTCTTTTAAAAAAATCATTTTTTCCATTCTTTCATTCTAGTAAATATGCTGCATAATTGTGATGAAACAATTAAGATAAAACACATTGTATAAATATTTCATTCGTACAGCTGCTTCTTGTGCGGTCTATTTCTCTGTTTATTTTCCTTCCGAGTCGTATGGCAATCATTTACTATGTTCGCTGTTGCATAGGATCCACAACAGACGGCAATTATATATTCACTAAGTTTGCAACAATTATTTCTAACCAGCAGCGACAGAACAAAGGAGGAAGAGGGAGTTGGTCTTGTTTGCTGATGGAACAACCAAACTATGACGTCACAAAGGATAGAACTGGAAATGACTGGATTGGACCGTTTTCTCTTCTATGCAACAAAGCTATTAACTTCGAAACATTAGTTTCTCGTCTCAAAATCAAATGCAATACACAAAATACCATTGCTTTTGTAATGAAACTATTATATATATAATTCTATATATACTGTACAACATCATAAGCTAAATAAATAAATACATTTATGCATATTTTACTAAAGCTTTTTCAATGACTATATAATATTCTCTAGAATGGCACATCTTTGGTCTGTCAGGAGAACTGGGAATCAACAATCTATTCACTCTTTACTGTGGATAAAGCGCTGCTGAAGAAACCTGCGAAGTTATGCATACGCAATTAGAACAAGCCCTCAATAGTCTTTTACACAACCACACACACATATATACACACACATACATACATGCATGCAATTACTTGCAAGAAGCAACTGTAGAGACTTTGTTATATTTCACATCATTATGTGAAGCACTCGAAATAAAACAAAGATTTACAGAGCATTTCGGCCGCTAACAAGTGAATTACCAGTCTTAAAACAGTTTTTTTTATCAAACACTATGAGTATGCCAAAGGATACAAAACGCTTGCTGACTTTCCTATTCTATGGCACTTGGTACCTGATTAACACATGTTAGAAACTGAAGTAAAATTAAATCAGAATGAAGTACTAAGAATACTGATATGTCAACATGCGGATGGCAATTCCTATCGAAAAGGAAGGAAGACAAAAGAACAAGAAAAAGAGGAAACGAGTTATTTGTCTTCCGTTTCTCAGTAATATCACCCACATTACTCAGATCTCTTAAAAGCTATCTGCATTATTCTAATGTAAAAGAAGGTGATACTCAGCGTGGCAAATAATCCTGAAGCACCAGAGTCTGTAGGAGTCAGTTTATGTTTAAAAGCGGGTCCCACGCCTGCATCAATTGTTGGCTGCTGTCCGTGCATCTCTTCAGCATCTTCTCGCTCTGGAGTTTAGCTTCGGGGAAAGGTGCCTTCAAATCAAACGAAAGAAAACCATTTCGTTACATGTTGACTAACAGCACAAAAGTTTTTAACTTCAACGCAACCTATCATTAAATGAAGCCCCTTTCCTCAGAATATCAAGTAATAAAGTAACACATGATAGATCAGAATAAACAACTGCGGAAAAAAGAAAACAATATGAGACAATTGTTAAGTGTTCTCTTACAAAAAACAAACATAATTGGGTTTGGTAAAGAATACACAAATAATAATGTCCAGCAAAGGTTAAAATAGCACGGTTACGTGATGTTATATAAGAACAGGTATAGGCTGTACCAATGAAAGACTGAAGAAGCTTGGAAGGAAAATTGAGGAATATTTCACATCAACAAAAGAGATTAACAACTAAATGAAAGCACAAAGCTTTTATGACGAAGCGCCTCGCAGTCAATGTGTGAAAAGAAGTGAAAAAAAAAAAGAGAGAGAGAGAGAGAGAGGAAACGAATACTAAAGACGGAAATTCCGTTGTTCTTCTATTTTAGCTATATTAAGTATTATGATGGAAAAACGTGTCACTAGGCCTATGTAAGCTATGAAGAAACGGGAGCACACTGGTTATAGTCCACAGAAAATCAGTACAGAGAAATCGTAGAGTCGAATGCGAAAACAGCGGATGCAAAACAGAGATCAGAAACTGCAAAAAAGTAGCAGGAACACAGTTGGGAAAACGATTACAGGAGGAAATAGAGGTAATATATAGTATAGTAAATAACAATAATGTTATCGCTGTCATTAACACCAACACTCGAAAATAAAAAGCACGTGGCCAATCCCTGCAGTCGAACACAAACCCAACTAGTTGCTTTGAATCCCATTCAAAGAAGCGGATCCCGTCTCCTAAACTCCAATCAATCGAAAACAAAATGGACCGGGTTCGATCCCCCGTTAAGCTGCAGGTCCGCATCTCATATAGTCTCGCCGCTAAACTCAAATCCAATTACAACAAAGGAGGAAGGACAAGAACCTTTAAGACATCTACATAAAAAGTCCGGTTGAAGGTAGAGCTGTGATGGTTTTCAAGGTATTAAAGAAACAGTGGAAAATACGCATTAACTACGTCCAGTCTTTCCATTGACTCGCATGCGAAAAGACCAGATATAGAAAACAAGTTACTTAGTCAAGGCCTTAAAGTATAAAACGGCTACAAATAAAACTAAATGATAAACTCTTCACAGACTGAGAAGAGAAGCTGCAAGAAAACAAATTACAGAAAGAGCAGCAACTGAGGACAGTCACCGAAAGCTCTTACAGTTTCCATCAGGATTTTAGGAAGTTTACGTATGCTTGTTTCAGGATTGTTATTTAAGAATCAAAATACAAGATACAGTAACAGTAAGACAGAAATTCGCATATTTTCCGACTTTAAAGTTAATTTGATATGGCTTAGAACCAAACAGGACTAAATAGCTTTCAAATCTCGAGGAGTGTAGAAAAATGAAGGTTATGTGAAAAAATGCGTATCCAGGTCAATGTAGCAACAGTTTCAAGAATGAGGAAAACGCAGGTTGACTAATAACTTCAACGTTGTGTAAATACCTTCTATTTTCAAATGACCACCCTAGTAACTCCTTTCTTCGTTCTATACGATCTACAGACTGATTTAACAATTGAACTCTATTGAAACTGGTTTATATTTTATGTGTATTTGTATCAAACTAGACATAAATACATATTATGGTGACTGATTTTAGATGCTACGTCTTGTTTGTATCCTGCAGTGACGAAAGCAGTGTACAGAAGGCTGTTTCATCTTTATGGTAGCAATTTGCAATCGCCACCAGAGGCGCTAGTTTCGCGTCAGCAACGTGACGCACGCAGTACGGAGTAGCCAGACACTCGTGTACAAGCCGTGCAGAGGAGACACGTGTATGAGCAGAATGCCGCCGAAAATCGACCCTTTTTGGGAGGGCTACATCGTAGCACTTTCTGATATAGGCTACAGCTATAGCCAAATAAGAACACAGTGCAAGAAGAAAGGTTTCACAGTGTCTGATAAGGGAATTAATGCAGCCATCCACCGCAATTCAAACCCAGAGCAAACCATTGCCATGTGTCGTCAAAAGGGGCAAAAGGAGCAACCGGCTCCACAACGCAGTCAAGACGTCATTGCCAAGGTCCGCCGGTTTATGACCCAGGAGAATCCACCCACCCAACGTGACATAGCAAGGCGTGTTGGACGGTCAACTGCAACTGTACACCGAATCATACGCGACAATTTGGGACTCAGAAGTGCACACAAGCGGCGGGTCCATGTTCTGAAGCCAACGCACATCGCAGAGCGGCGGGTGGCATGCAAAGGGCTCTATGAAGGTTACCTGGCAGGTGACAAATGGCGTTATGTGATCATCTTAGATGAAGAATGGGTCTATTTGACAGGATCCCAGCAGGATGCGTGCAATTTACTACCGCCGCAGTGATGGAACCGATCATGCAAAGCGGGTTCGCTCCTGCAAGGAGAGTTTTCCAAAGGGATTTATGGTAGTGACGGGTTTCTGTGCAAAAGGAAAGCTTCCGATACACCGGGTGTCATCAAATGTCAAGGTGAATGCAGCGTATTATATCGAGCATGTACTGAAACCCATCTATCGCCAAAATGCCCCGGCTTTGTATGGCAATGACACTGACAGAGTGTTTATCCACCAGGACAAGGCCAGCAGCCATACTGCCAAACGAACAGTGGCCTACATGACACGTATGGAACAGGAGACAGGTGTAAAGGCTATCCCATTTCGAGACATCCCCGTCAAGTCACCAGATGCAGCCCCTATGGACTTCTGTGCTTTCGGCCTCCTCAAACGGAACATCAATAAGCGTCGTCCGACCACACTTGGTGGTCTTTGGAAAGTGTGCAAAGAGGAGTGGGCGAAATTGAATCAGGCAGTGCTCAATAGAGGTCTCCTTCAGTGAAAACTACGATGCAATCGTTCACAAACGGGGCTCTCACATCGAATATGATCGCTGGTGGAAACGGGGTTTTACGCCCTAGGGCACGGGTCTGTACTTCACTACCATAAGGCTGAAACAGCCTTCTGTACAATGTCGAAAGGACAGACACGGTGTGAGAACTAAGCTGACCTCTTGTTATAACATGTGGTAGTTGTGGTACACATGCAGATATGAAAACATTGTGTTCATGAACCTCGTGCTTCAGAGAATACCACGCCCGTTATGAAATGTTATTCCAAGTTATGACTACTGCACGTCGCTCAACATTTCAGTTTGAAGAAAATTTACAAGTTGCACACGAAATACGCCATGTCCCACAAAGTCAATATACCAAAAGGATTGTAAAAATGACCTAATGATTCGCCGTATGATCCAAACAGCTTTCAAATTATTTAAGTGTATTGAAACACGTTTATACATATTCATCAAACATAATTACACTCTGCATTTTACAATCCACGTCCATGAGTGTATGTCCAAATAAACATACATACATATATGACAAATAAACTACAAAAATAATAATAATAAATAAAATCAAATAAAAATTGACTTGATCCTCGTCGTATTCTACACTATTGTCCTGATCCCACCCCATGAAAATTCTTGTGAGATTTTGGGAAGAGGTTTACTGCATGAAAATACAAATGCTGGATGAACTGAAGGATCACATCCTGAATAATTTACGACTGATGTTCCTGCGAAAGTCGCCAAAGTTTCCAGATGATTACAACTGTTTGTGTGGAATTTTAGCCTTATACAATTTCTGCCAGTGAAGTGTACTCATGTCCCACTAAAATCAATAAGTAACGTTATTAACGGTTTGAATTCTCAACCACACGTTACTTATAAATAACGTGTGTATAAATCTTATAAAAAGCAAGCGCCGAATGAAAAGTTAGTCCTATCCCACCGCCTGGATTCAATTTCGGAGTAAGTCTCATGTCTGCCACATCGACATGGAAACATCCGCTCATCAGTAGTTCCACCAAAGTACGTGTCACCCGCTGCTTAATTCGATTTTAATTTGGGGCGTGAGTATTCTGCAAACCATGTTCTCTATGAACACGGCAGTCCCTCCCACTACATCTTTTCTGCTTGATCCGCACAACTTCATTGGGTTCTCGATGCATTTGATGTCTCGCAACATTACCTATTTGCGGTCTACTACAGCCTAGTATGTGTTGGCTCTCTCGGGGTACATGTCCATTCGCTATATCTTGTAAAACTACTGTTGATTCTACTGGAATTCAATATTGGAACTGGAAGTAGTATTAAGTTTGTACCACTTCCAGTTTAAGTACAGGAAATTGAGGGGTGAAGATACGCTGAATCGATTGCAAAAAGCCGCTATTACTGTTTTGTTCTATGGTAATCAACATCGAAACCGGAAATGATTGATTTCTACCTCTTCCGGCCTGAATAGAGGGTCAAGGAGAAGAGAAGGAGATTATTATTATGATGCTGAATCGATTTAAAAAAAAAAAAAAAAAAAAAAAAAAAAAAAAAAAAACACTTCTCGATATATTTTGCCGCTATTGCTCTGATACTTGCTGACAGACTTAGCCGTTCTATAACACTTTCGCACATCGTGGTTTGGAAGTCTAAAACTGTTGGAATAGACCCGCATTCACGGACTCCTATTGGATTTGACAGCGATCTTCCTTGGCAAAGAATGTTTCTTTGATTTAGAGTCTTTTCACGACTACAGTTCTGATGCTGTTCTGCGTTTGTTTGTATTACGCCATTCCTCCCAGACATATTTCACAAGTGCTTTGATACATCAATAACGCTGGTAACTGTATCTTCATGAGTTTGTCGTTCTCTCACATCTTTCCCTTAGACGTTGTTTCTGAGCAACCGACCGGTTACTGCAGTGCTCATGTGTCAGCACTGATGACTCGTTTAGTCACGTACGACCAGCGAAATGCCATGATTCACCTATCAGAGGGTGACATTTTTTGTCTGTTTGTTTGTTTGGTGTACTTAGTGTAACACTACTATATAACTATTAATCAATAACATCACTTTTCGCAAACACTTCATTCGACTGGGAGCTGATAAAGAATTATTAATCAAATAAATAATGTGACACTATATCAGAAGATGCACCATGGAAGATGGAAAACACCCACTAAATTCTGAAAATCAAAGGAAAGTATCAGCAGCAAAAAGGATATAGAATTTAAATAAGGTCACTGTTTTAATATCTACCTTCATCAAATCATGCCATAACCCTTGTAGCACCCTGTAGAACGAAAACATTTCCTCTGGTGATGAGAAGAAAATAATCCAATCTCCTGTTCCTTCGCACACCTCTCGACAGTCAAATTCCTGCAAATGAATAATTACGTTAATAATATTGTTTTAAAATCTAGACAAAGAATGAAACTATTGCCAATGTTCTAAGCTCACTCAACTATCAAACAATGATTGAACTTCCCGATAAAATGTAATTATGAAATAAATATCTATCGCAGGTTTTGCTTATTAGGATCACGCTATGTCCGTATGTCCGTTACTTCACATGATAACTTCAATGGAAACGAATTGTTGGATAGGCAGCAAGAACAATTATCTCAACAGTGTTTATTAATAGTTAATCCGTTACTATCTTAATGGGTAACGATGACTCCGTTACTCCACATGTTAATTTTTGAATGAAAGCTAACTTTTGAATTTTGGTTTTGCAACAGATAATATAGAACTGAGTTTCTTAATAGAGTCAACCCACTAACATCTTAACTAGTAACCGTCATTTTAACGGTAAACTATTCAAACAAAGGTAGAATAGGTTGCACATCTCGCCGTTAGATGGCATCGGTTGACATCTACCGAACGAAACTGAAACGTGTAGTGCGTTCTTTACTCTATTCTTGTAGCACTTCCAAAGCGGTGAAGAAACTGTATATTGTGTTCCATTCCGTTTATCATAGTTGTTACAACTACCAAAGAGTGAAATCGACAGTTATAATGAATGGGCGTATTCAACTTTACTTTAGAATGTTCTTTTCAAGAAAAGTAATATATTAGTAACTTATATTTTCATAGGGGAAATCTGTAATGTGTAGGGTGCGTAAGTTTTTTTTCTAAATAAATAAATAAATAGACGTATAAAGTTCTGGCGCGGACTTTATGCAAGCGTATACGATATACATTGTAGTGTTGTATCTGGATCTGGAGTCATGAAATCAGTGTTTATACAACATATCGTACCTTTAGACATTCTTTGCACTGCTTTAGAAATAATTATTCTTTACCAACATGCACCTTTAAAGTAACAATAAAAAGTTGTTTTCCTACTTGATTTGCTTAGTTTAAGAGATCATGACGCTTAGTGTGTAACTGAAACAAATGAATATCATTTCACAGTGTGAAACTAAGACTTCCAAACTACGCGAATTCAATACTCAAACTTGAAGTACTGCTGGTTGCAATAGAGTAATAAGATCGAAGATAGAATCTATTCCTCGGACACTCAATCCATATCAAAAACCCAGTATACTTACTCCCTATCCCTTAATGTTTTGTTCCATGGAGGTATATATTAAAATCGGATATTGTTAATTTGAATCACTTCTGGTTTGTATAGAGGGTTAAGGAAATAGAACGCTGAATCGATTCCAGAAAACCCAACTCAGTATTTCTTACAGGTTTCGCTCTATGAAAAACTGAAAACAAAAGTACTAGTAAAATGTAACCACTTCCGATTTCAATATAGTGTTGCAGTTTGTGATATGTATCAATGGCAAAATCCGTTCGATGGTATCTATTCTATGGTGATAAATTTTTATTTGATCACTTTTGGTTTGAACAGAGGTTTAACGGAAAAGATGGAATCTATTCTTGGCAAGTTTAATCCATTGTAAAAAATCGCATATCGGTATGTCTTATCACTTTTTGCTTCATACAAATTCAACGGAGAAATAGAACCTATCTTAGGACGCGCTGAATCGATTGCAAAAAGCTGCTTTTTGATATCTTTTACTGCTTTTGCTCTACGGAAATCAGTATTGAAACTGGAAATAATAGGAAATTTGAACCACTTTTGTTTTTGGTAGTGTGGTGTGGATAGTATGATAGGTTGTCTTGAGACGCTAAGTCGTTCGCAAAGAACCGCTTCTCGATAACTGTCTAATGAAAGGAGAAAAGGTCACTTTACATAATTTAAAAAAGGTAAAACAGCAGGTTTCAAGCAAGGCCTCACCTAAGTTAGAGGACTCACAATCATTGACAAAGTGGAAAAGTAGGTACTGCATTTTGGGAGGAAGTCTTAAGGGGGAGGGGGGATTATGTACTTTGGGGAATGAAGACCTGTTTAATGCATTTCTTCTCTATGGGTTCAAGGCCTTAACATTCCAAACATTATTATATCATCTAACTAACTTGTAGACTAAGTGAAGTAGAGAGGAATGAAAAGTTTAAGAATAAGGAGACAAGGTCGGAAATATGAAGAGAATTATTAATAACACTGGTATACAAATTTTGATCAAGGTCGTGCTTATGTTGGTTTTTCGTCGGTTTCTTAATGATTTGCACCCGCTGAACACGAGTATGGCAGTCATTTCCCAGTAATGTCAAAATTTGTGATAATATAAGCATATCAAATTTTATTGAAACAGTAACATATTATACAATTGTATCTTATTAGAACATTGAACTACAATCATAATACAAACACTGTAGTCATGCTTCTGTTGATTTTTCATTGGTTTCTTAATGATTTCCACCCGCTGGACACGAATATGGCAGTTATTTTTCCGTAATGTCAACATTTGTAACGATATAAGCATATTAGATTTTACTGAAACAGTAACGTATTATACAATTGTATTGTATAGGAACATTGAACTACAAACATAACACATACATTTTGGATATCAACTTTTTGGGTAACAAAATTCTACATAACAATACATAAATACCAAAATATATGAATATTACATTTTTTAATAAAAAAATATAGAAAAGTATTTGAGATTGGAGGAAAGTGTTCATCAAGTACTGGAATTCCGTGATCAAAAGTGAAGTTTAGTGGTTCTTTTTCTTTTGTGGGAAAAGTTCACTTCGTCACGGACTAACCCCCAAATATAATTAACCATCACTGCACAGTCCCACCTTTCTTGGTATCTGCTTTCCATTACCTGAATGTCCTTATGGAAACGTTCCCCGTGCTCTTCGCTAACATCTCCTAAATTTTCCCTAAAGCAATCCAAGTGTGAATGAAGCATTTGTAATTTTCAAGACATTCTACATCCGAATGCTCGATATTGATCAATAAGTGTCTTAACTTAGTGATCAAATGCTTCACTTCGGTTATGCACGAGAAACCCCGTCACTAACTTATGAAAGGCCTCCCAAGCGTTCCTTTCCAACTCCGTCATTTTTTAAGTGTTGCACTATTAAGCATGACACGAATCTGAGGCCCTGTGAAAATCCCAGCCAGAACTTTTGCCTCTGATAAATCTGGAAACATTTGTTTGGTACATTGTAGGGCAGGTGAATTGCGATCCAGAGCTTTCACAAATTGTTTTGCCAATCCCAGCTTAATATGTAATGTTGGCATGAAAATCTTCTCCCTAGACACTAATACTTCATTTATCACATTATGTGTTCCTGGAATAAGCTCCGTTCTTTCAGGCCACAAGGTCTGATCATAATGTTGGTTAGTTGCCCGACTGTCCCACAGACATAGAAAGCAGGAATATTTAGTATAACCATTTTGCAACCCAAGAAGAAAACCAATAATTGAGGGGCTTGGTGGAAAAGGGGCGTATCCCACAAAATTTGGAAAATCGAGATATTTACATATTTGGATACATGGAACTATCCGGTATATTGAGAAGAAGTGTTATGACTCAGCTCCGTATACTGTGGATCCCATAAGCGTAGGACGAAAATGAGGAACTTTTTGTGTCAAAAATGTTAGTGGAAAAATGACGTATCCCCTTTCAGCTGCAACTCTTGAGTGGAAAAATGACGTATCCCGCTTCCAGCTATGTTGTGAGTTTGTGGTGATATAACACTATCTGTCATTGGTTGTAAGTCTAGAAATCAGCCAAGTGTGACCGCTGATACATGTTGCTGTTGAAAGTAATAATGGCTGTGTGCAGGACGTTGAAAGTAAGTCTAGTCTGGGAAATTCCCCTGTTAAACCACGAAAGAGACAACGAAACGAAGACAAATGGAAGGATAATGAACGTAAGCGTAAGAGGAACGCAGGAAAGAGTTACGTTGGACGCACAGGTAAGGAAGTACCGGATAAAATGCGAAGTGATGTGAGGTGTTGTAAAACCGAGTGGTGTAGATATATGAAGGATATCGATTCTGAAACCAAAGATAATATTTTCATTTCGTTTTACAACGTGCATGATTTCAACACTCAAAATGCCTATCTATTTGGACTAATCAAGAGGTCAGAATGTGAACGTGTGTACATTAAAGACAGGAAAAATGTAAATGTCTCCAGGCGCGCCAATACTTTTCATTATGTTCTTCGTTCATCATCAGGAATGGAAGTTAATGTATGCAAGCAAGCATTCTGCAATGCCCATGGTATCACAGAACGTAGACTGCGTACAGCCCGTGGTGAATCTAGAACACATACAAATGATATGCCTACCAAACCGTTGCATTCTCCCAAAGAAGACTGTCGAGGTAAACATCACAACCGCCCCCATGCTATTTCGGAAGAAAAACTAGATATTGTCAGGAATCATATTAGGTCGTTTCCAAGATACCGTTCTCACTACAGCAGAGATGCAAACCCTGAACGTTCATATATAGTTTCGGTGCATTCTGTGCAACAAATGTACGATTTGTATGTAAAACAATGTGAAGAAAGAGAAATCGGCCCAGTGAAATTACATACATATCGATATGTGTTCAATAATGAATTTAACATGGCATTTAAAATGCCAAGCACCGACACATGCAAAACTTGTGATTCGATGCTACATGTAGAGCCTAGACCATCTGAATATCATATACACATTCGTAAAGCCGAAGCAGCCTACCAATCTTTGAGAAATGCAAAACAGGAATGCAAATATATTAATAGCAGCACTATAGTTGTTGCTATGGATCTGGAACAAGCACTTCCAACACCGATGATAAGCACGGAAACTGTTTTCTATTTGCGGCAGTTGTGGACATATTGTTTTGGGTTCCATTTATGTCATGACGATTCTGCAGTTATGTGTGTCTGGCCAGAATCTGTAGCTTCTCGTGGTAGTGATGAAATTGGAAGCTGTATTCTTCGAGTGATAATGCACCTACCAGAGGATATTCGCAACAGATGTAATTTAATAGTGTATAGTGATTCGTGCGTCGGGCAAAATAAAAATTCTGTCATTATGGGGCTCTGGCTGTATTTGTTAGCCGTCACTGACCTCCAGACAATAGAACATAGATTTTTGGTTCCTGGCCACACATTTCTCCCCTGCGATGCTGATTTCGGTATTATTGAGAGAGCGAAAAGGAAAACACAATCTGTGTACACCCCCGCTCAATGGGCCACTCTGATAAAGACAGTACGCAAAAAGAAATCATTTCAAGTCATCGAAATGACAACAGAAGACATGAAGGTTGTATCAGCGTTGACATCTGTTCTGACATTATCAAGAAAACAGAAGATGGAAAAGTCTTTAATATGAGAGCAGCGACTAGCATGAAATTTCTGAAAGGCAGCCAACTAGTCCAGGTAAAATACACTATACTCGACATGTGAGCCTTGGACTACTCTAAGTTTACAGCGAGAAAGAGGACGACCGCGCTCTCTGCAAGATATGGTTTTGGTATCTAAGTATCCGGAAGGAAGGCCTATTCAGAAACCTAAGTATGATAATCTAATGAGCATGTTAAACTACATTCCACCCATCCACCACGAATATTATAGATCTCTAAAATGGAACAATGACAACGCAAACCATGCAGGGGTAGATGATATTGACAGTAGCGATATCGAGTGATTGTATAAAGTGAAGTGTCTCTTCAAAGACGCGAATACTGTGCCCTGAGTAATGGTTTATTGTGAAATATAATGTGTATTATACTCGTCTGCAATGTTGTGTTTACAGTGTGTTCGGTTCTAGCATATTAGAGTGCTGCCGTACGAAGGAAAAATTTTTGTTCTCGAAACTATGTTATTTGAGTGGCAATACGAACATGTGTGATTTTTTTTTTACTGAGTGGAGTACGTGAACATTATTGGCAGAGACGAACATGGTCTAACTGTTTTGTTATTCTGTGTGTTACATCAATATTCGCGTATTGGAACTTTCATTTTGATTCACTAATATAGAAAGCTCGTATTGGTTTGGCAACCATGATCATGTGCATATATTATGTTTATTTCTTCTTAGATAAGAAGTAAGATACATGGTGATTTTTTCTGAAACATATCAGACCTTCTTCTAATATGTGTTGTTATATTTATGTACTTTTCTTCCATAGTAAAACTTTTGTCAGTTGCAACGCAAAACCTTCTGTTTCTCTAAAACATTCAAATGTGGGATACGCCCCTTTTTCCACTAAGCCCCTCAATTTTGAAATCCACACACACGTCGCATTGATGTTCCTCATATTTAATTTTCTCCAACATCAGCTTCACAATTGAATAACTTTCCTTCATGTGAATGGAATATGCAACAGAGATTGAAGGATACTGATTTCCGTTGTGCAAAATAACAGCCTTCAGACTAGTACTCGAATTGTCCATGAACAGTCGCCATTCCTTTGGTTCGTATTGAAAGCCAATTGCCCTAAAAAGACTAGAGATATCTGTACAATAGCACAATGAATTCTCAACAGCAAAATAAACGGAAAAACGTTGGTACCTGCTTCTGTACTTAGATATTTTGCAGGAAGGAAGTAGAAAGTTCCACTCTGTGAGTCGTGATGCTAACAATTCGGACTTATTTTTCGGTAATTGTAGATCTCTAATCAGATCAGATCATACTTTTTGGTTCAGTAAAGAGGTTTCTCACTATCTTCTAAAACGAACGAACTATCGGAATGAGCTGATTTTTCACTGAAAATCGTTTGGGGAGGAGGTGAGGGAATAGGGAGTTCTTCACTATGCGGAACAGGTGCTCGGGAGGATAGTATGTTTGGGTATTGTAGCTGACGTCTGTTCTTGCCTTTCTTGTAGTGTGTCAAGTAGATCATGCAAAAATAACAATCATCATGATGGTTGGTAGGTTGGTTCTCTCCACACTCGCGGAATGGCAAAGGGCATGCTTTTCCTATTCCCACGCAACCAATGTTCCAGTGTCGACCAACAATTACCACAAGACTCATGTGGAGCTCATGGCTTGTTAAGATCCCCAACCGCCATTCCGAAGTAAGCTTTATAGGCTGCACAAAATTTTGTTCCAGGCACAATCCTATGCTTCACCTGCTTCGGACCAATATAGTATCCATACAAAAGGAATCCGCACGTAACTTGCATTTTCGGCCCGACGACATATTGCTCAAATACAAAAAACAAATACAATGACATTTAACTTCACGTACGTACACTCAGATAGACTTATACGATAATATAAAATAAATGTGGAAAATGTGGAAGCAGCACTTTGCGACCATTTCATCACTACCAGAATTAGCTAGAGCTTAATTATTTCTTAGACTCTATTTAATCAATTTACAATTCTGCTATGAATCTTTAGAATCTATATTTTCTGTTTGCTGCTCCGAACAATTATATTTAATAACAAATGCGCTACCACCTAGCGAGTATCGAAATAAATGCACGCAAATTGCTCCATAAACCAGTATAGGTAGAAATATAAAACATGCTTATATCACTGAAAATACTGACACTACATAAAAATAAGTGCCGGATTCGTGTTCAGGGGGTCAAAATACATAAAAATTCATCAAGAAATAATAATAAGCAAAATTTTGTATACCAGTGTAATAAATCAAGCTATTCATCAGAGCCTGAAAGCTCTCTTTCTCACTACTTACCTAAAACCTATCGAACCTTGCTAAGTACTTCCGAAGTAGCATTGTACACAAAAGAAAAGGCACCGGAAGAGATGATTATTAACTTTGTACGAAACATCTATTTACTTGGATTCTTTGTAAAACCCATATGATTACTACTTTCACTTGGTGGTTAGCCATCAAAAAGAAAGTTACATGCTTACCAGTGTACACCAACTGGTCTCTAGGCTATTGATGTTGAAAGAAGTAATGTCTGATACTGGAGCACAGGATAGCATCTGCACACACTTCTTCTCGAACTCCTCACGACATGTAAGCACATGCTGAGACGTAACAATCAAGGTGCAGGGCACGACTTCACAAACGTCAGATTCATACATCTGCAACAATTAAAACATTTGTAGTCTTTCATTGATACATAACTATACATACCATGCTTCACTCATCGCAAAATAGTTTATCCTTGCTTTTTACTTAGTATTTTAATCACAGTTTCTGTGTCTATTGATTATGGCACCCATAGTAGTTACAAAATTAATATTTTTTTATATTTCCTAAAATGAGAGCTCGAAACAGGTTTCAAATTCGTTCGCTACATATCATTCAATCTTAGTTATCCTTTCATTTATGAATTAAATACATTTTCAATTCTTCATACAAAAAATTACCAAGAATTAATTAATTCCTTGTTTTGAGTATAGCGATTGAAAGAAACTACGTTTATAACTCCTATACTCTTACTAATCCTGAGATACAAATGTGGAACTTACACTAAAAACCTGTTTCATATTTCTATTCTTCACGTAATTTTTAAAGTGTGAACGGAAATTAAGCTTCGAAGGGAATAAGTGTAACTACGAAATTTCATCATTTCTTCTAATTTGGGCTACGAACTCTTCGGCACGTTCTCGTAAGATACGAAGATAACTGTTAGAAATCTGTGATGTTGAAAGTTTGGATTCTTTTTACTGAACAGTTTATCACAATGAAGAATTTGGTAACGAACGCACCTCTATTCTGTTTTGGAAAACGAGATTGCATTTGGTTTGAATATCATACATAATGCAATTAAGAGTTGAAGAAAAACAGTACGATGAGTGTCAGAAATCCACGTCGACCTGTATACCAAGTTAATTCCGAAGCTGAATTGATTGAAATTTTACGATTCAGAAAACCGTAAAAATAAGAGAAATATCAAAAACAGAGCATGAGCTGGCTATGAATAATTGCATTGTTAACGATGTATTGCAGTTGGAATGTTTATGATTCTCGTGCATATTCACTCAAAAATGAGAATTCTGTTGGAGTATCAATCGAGTATCCATATAGCTTAACAAATGGTTTGTATAGCAAAGAAAATCAAAGATATTTATGATTGATAAGTGTACGTAATGTTATAAATAATAATAATAATAATAAAGATTCTGGTACTGGAACTGTGCGTACTTGATACTTTCATATATAGAAGCAAAAAATCACAGTAAGTGAAGTTCTTTTTTTTTCGAAGGGAAGGGGGTAAAAGATCGTTAGATCCTGACTCTTCATATCAGGGGCGATCTCCCCCCTCCCCAGAAGAGGAAACTTTCTTATTTTATATATAAATAAAACCCACCCTAGAGTTTGGAGCCCTTAAAAGTAGCCCTAAGTAGCAGTATTACAACCCACCGCCCCCTCCCCCAGAAGTCCGTCCTGGATCCGCTCCTGCTTCATACACAAAGGAGGAGAGCTGAGCTTCAGATATCGACCTAACAAAAATGAACATCAGGACAATGTAAGTCAATTCACAGTGTCTTTGTTCCAGAAATATTAGACAGAACTTCGGTAACGAACGTAAACATACAAGTGCAATTATAGAAAAACTGCACGTTGGATGAATACCTTGCCATGCAAAATTATTAGCAACTATCTGTCAAATCTATTCTACTCTTCCCGTTACAGTACCTTTGACAGCGAACTCTTACCATTACATGATCTAAGGCAGCTTTCGATTCAATCTCTTCTGCAGCATTAGGAGCGAAAAATGAAACGAAACTGAATAACTTGAAATCGATAAAAGATTTGAAGCTTATACATTTAAAGAAAGTGACTGCAGTATTCCACTCAGACAATTAAATAGCTTCATTCTATTTCGATTCTCTCTCAAAGGAAGGAGAGGAAGAGAAACAGATTAATTTGATTCGTTTGGCAGAAGCATAAAATTCTAAAGGAGTTCATAACGATGTGTATTTTCAAGAAAAGGAATAAATAAAACTGCGAGACTACCGAGAAAGACTTATACAGCAAACCGTTTACGAAGTCAATGGAGTTTCCAATGTAATACCTTAATACTAGAGAACATGGGGGACAGCAAGTAAGAACCTGGCTGCAAGGTTTCTAGGATGCAGAAAAGATTGATTCCGCTATAAGCCTTTTACGACAGTAATTATCAAAGAAATTAAAAGTGAAAATTTATGAAAGCACACTTTTGGCTATTGTATTGAATGGATGCGAAGTCGGAATGGAGAACAGACAAAGGCTAAGAAAATAAAAGTTTTGAGGAAAATTTTAGTAGAAAAATATACTAATACCCAGGTCTATAAAAAATATTCACAATAAATCCAGTTGCCGACTGACCATATGGAAAATATAATGAAGACATATATGATGGAAAAAATGTGTCGCGCGCTGTAGAGCTTAAGGAGGAAGAGAAGAAATAGGACAAGGGAAAAAAATCTGTGTTTTTTTTTCTAACCCATAGGGATATGTTTGTAACAATGAAGGCATAATATGTTTGTAACAATATAGAGCTGTGTGAAAAAGGGGAAGAGACGAATAGTGGCACAGTCAAATAAAGACGACTGAAGATAGTCATTCGATGCAAGAGACTTTTTGACGTATGATGATGGCGGCAGTAACTGTTAACTATTTTGTACTACGAAAGAAGACGAAGAAGACACCGAATGTCACGAAAAAGGGGTATGTGAATAACACATCAATGACACTGAAGACTACGTGCAAAAACAGAAGAATCATGCCTCTTTCTGTTCATAGATATTGTTAATAAAATTCCCTGCAAACGCATGCTAGTGCAACCTATTTTCAGACTACCCTCCGTATGAAAATGCTTGTTACGGATATTAGTAGTAACAAATCCTGTTTGTTGAGTTTCGTTCAACACAGACGGTGATTAACCTTCATGTATTATATAGCAACAAAGTTATTAATTGGACACTTACTCCCGATGCTGCCTGTACAAAGGCCTGCAGCCACTCCGACGCTTCGTACTCATCTGGTGCTGCAAACTGAAGAAATGTATTGGTTTTAAGGATCACTTCAAAAACGTGAGGTCTTACAGCTGCGGAAATTCTTCGGCATCCTTCGCATACTCCATCCACCAACGCAATCGCCTGCTCCGGAATCCTATCACTATTTTGTCGAAACCTATATAACACACCAGCCCTTAAAATTAAACAAAAAAAAAAAAAAAAAAAAACTATTTAGAATAGTTCTCAGTACATGTCTATTACTGCTATCAAATCAATGAGGCTACAGACTTACACAACTCGATGATTACGCTTTTGTGAAAATAAACAAATACAAAAATTCTGATATACATGTTTATTGGTAGTTTCAGGAGAGAGAGAGAGAGAGAAAATAAACTAGGATTCAACTATTTTCTTTTCAAACTATACATCTCATGCAGCCAAGATCTCCAATTTGTACCACAGGAGCCATTAGTCAGCCACGTGATCAACTCCGTAAAATATTTCCGAAGCCACGTTTGAACTCATTTGTGTTAACACATCATCATTATATGAGAAGGCATGAGTATCAGAATTTTTGTTTATACTACATAAATAAATAAACTAAGAAAATTATTACAATCTGAGCACGAAGGCTTCTGAAGTAATATAAAACATACTTTTTAATAGTGCGCACAGTATACATTCTTATTAAAATTAGTATTTACTTATTCTACGTTTTTCTTATTATTTTTTTTATTTTTTCATGCAGCTGATTAATTTTTTAGTATGGATTGAGGATTTGAAATGTTTTATAACGTCCTCGTTTTAACAACAGTGGCACCTGATAATCAAAAATTCAGCGCTTACATTACATAAAACCCGTCAGCGACAGTATGTGTATCCACTCTATGGTGTTTTGTGCCGTTTCTCTTCTTAGCACTCTTGCCCTTTTATATACATTACACAAACAAAAACACAAGATAAGGAGAAGAAAATAATGAAATTGGTAACAGACGAAATATTGCTGGATAATGAATTTTCATCTCAATCGTCTGAATCGCACGAACTGTCGACAGAGTTCAACCATTTCTTACTTTTTCTTTGAACAATCTTAAATTGCTTCCTCGTATATTGGATTTCCTTTTGCATATACCTTTTGAGTCACTTTATTTCTTTCTTCTTTCGCATTTATTTTCTCAGCCTTTGTTTCCTCTTCCTTGTCTCTGTCTTTCTGGAATCCTTGAACCTGACAAACGTTTTACGCTTCTTCTTTCTGCCACCATCAGGAAAAGTAGCTCTGTTTGTGTGGGTTTCTGAGAATATATCGGTATAGAAAGCTTTAAACATTCCCAATTTTTCCGAATTAGCTTCTTCTGAGGGAGATTGGATATTATGCGATTTCGTCTTGGATAAGTGTGCAACCTTTGTACAACTGTTCAGGACTACAAAATTCTCTTTATCTATGTCGTAGAACAGAATATCAGTTAGAGTATTACCAACATATTCATGGTCAGCAGTCTCATTGTACGCATCACCTACATATATCGAATCCAATTTCAGTGAATTGAACATGGTATTTATTTCCTCAAGATATTGTCTTTTTTTGGCAAAATTATCCTCAACTAATACTTGTACCTGCTGCTCAGTTTCAGACGATTGAAAAGTGTCATACAGAAATTGTGTTGACAAATGAGAGCAAAGTTATTTTTGCTTCCACATTTTAGGTAACATTTCTCTCATGCTGGACATTCTCCTTTCCAACAAAACATGCATCTGGGAAAGCGATTTTGAGAAGGATCACGTTGATCTTTATCTTTGCCTTGATCTGTTGTAAAATGGTTTCTCGTAGGATGTGTCACATTTATGTCACTGTCTGTAGAGGATTTATATAATTTTTATTTTCTCTCCGTACTTGCCATGGTTTGAGCAATCTCTACAACTTTTTTGAAAGGTTAGATCCTGCGTATTCAACAATTGACGGCGTATAGCTTCATTCTCAATACCAAAAACAAACTGTTCACGAAGATTATAGCGCAAGCAACACTGATAATGATTGTTTCTTTAGTTCCAACACAAAAGTTTATATCATTTAACGATGTTCTTGTTTTATGGAGTGAAACTGGTAACGTTCATATATGATGTTAATTTCTGTGGTGTAATGTTCTTTCATTGCCTTTTTAATTTTATCGTAAGTGTTTCCTGCAGGTAACGTTGGATAACGCTTTTCGTAAACGAGTGTTCCCGCGTAAACGAGTGTTCCCATAACCGTGAAGAAAGTCGAAAGTCCTCTCCTATAGAATATACGTCATCAAACACATATGCTCGAATCCGTCGAGACATGGTTGAGTCTATCACACTCTATGTCAAATGGTGGAAATTTGGAATCGACGATATCTTATATACAAGGTGTTAATGAACTATACCGATAAACTGTAAGAGGTGATTCCTCACGTCAAATAAGAGAGAAAGTTCATATGGACCTATGGCGAAAAGTGCATATTTTCAGAGCTAGAGCTGTCCAAAGTCGCGAAAAAAACTAAACTTCAATAGGCTCTATTTCGAATTCCAGAAACTGTGGATGGTGGTTATTATCAGCGTAAAGGAAGCCACGCATACACAATCCAAAAGTGCATATTTTATCAATTACCAATAGGTGTAGAGGGTATTCCCTACAGGGTGTAATTCTCAGATATGTTTTCAATAGAGTTTTCAGATATACCCTGATTTCAAGAAGGGTTGAAAGTAGGTAGAAGGTAAACCTTGACAACAATGGACATCCAATGTTTCGGAGGGAAATCGGAAGTGTTAGGAACCGGTAGCTTCATGTTTCTTTGTGTTCGGAATAAGTGTGATGAAATGTATTTTGTCATGGTATATTTCATGTTTTCTTCACTTCTAAGCGTGAAAGAAAACATCGCACCATGCGTTTTCCCGAGTACGAGAGACCGTGCTGCTGACGATCCTTACCATTTCCGACATCGTGCCAAAGGATTCCGTGTTCACTGCTATCAAGACTTATCGTCTGCCTACTTTGGATCAATCATGAAGTCAGAGCATATCTCAAAATTCGGTTGAAGGTATGTCTGGGAATCACCCTGCAGGTAATAATCTGTACACCCATTGAACATTAATGAAATATGCATTTTTGGACTGAGTATGCGTGACTCCCTTTATGCTGATAAGGACCACCATTCACGATCTCCCGAATTCGAAATAGGGCCTCTTGAAATTAGGCTTTTTCGAGATTTTCAGCCCTAGCTCTGAAACTATGCACTTTTCGCCATAGGTCCATATGAACTTTTCTCTTATTTTCATGTGAGGAATCAGCTCTTAAAGTTTGTCGGTATAGTTCATTAACACCCTGCATATAAATATTTAACGTAGTTTCTCAAGACGCGCTAAATTGTTGTCTGTAAAACTGGTTTAATATATTAAGTTACTCTTGTACTCTTTAACTTAGTGGTAAAGTACACTATAGCAAATCATAAAGACACTAATAAATATGGATTCTTTTATTGAATGATAATCTTTATGTCCTACAGAGAGTAATTTAACTCCTTGAAGTGTTTATGCAGTACTCACAAGCATATTCATTATATAATTTGGAAGATTCTCCTTTATACGAGTACATACCTGAGAGTTGAGAATATGTTTTATATTATTGTTGTTTGTACAGATTCAAACCTACTGAAAACACGAGCGACTGTATGTGTACTCATTCTATGGCACTTTGTGTCCAGTTTCCCTTCCTAGCATATTTCTGTGTTGTTTAGTTTTATTTAATACCTTATATCTCTTTCTAACTATGCTGGATATCCCTACGCGTACTTCACTCAAGTGTGTGTACTGCATGTTCTAACACCCACAAATATTTCTCTATATTTACGGTGCACTTCATACACAGTTATGTGGGTCTTCAAATAGCTGTTGGGTTTTGTTATATTTTTCTCCAAAGAACATCCACTAGTAAAGAGCATACACATCGTATCGTTACTTAATCATATACGCACACTTTTTCTTAATAAGTATAAAAAGTGCAATTAGGAATGTATCCAAGCGTGGGCACTTTTACTTGTGACGTAAGCGGTACTTCAAAGACTCCAACTGTGATGTCATTTGTTTTGTAACCATATTACTTTTTACGTGTTCTGTCTTGGTCCTTTATCACTACATACACTATTTTCGGTATTGAAAAAGTTCACAGCAAAACTGAACGAAAGTTTGTGTTTGTAAATGAAGATTAGGAGAAAGACATAGCAAGTCCGATTCTTACTCAATGAACATGCTTTTAATTTTTGAAATAACATTTTCTAGTGCTCTTTAATCATCATTCTGATCCAGCAGCGTAAACATGTTGACTCTGTTGTTTAATACTGATAAAAAAAAAAAAAAAAAAAGATGATTGTCCTTCCTATTTAACTTACTTGAGAATGAAATACGCTGAATCCCATACATCAACGCCAGCCTCCGACAGCGAGCGGAACATGAGGTAGCCTTCTTTCACTGATCCCAGAGGCGTCGGTGGAGGAGACAACTGAGCATCTTGCATGTGAACGATCGCATAATGGACTATCTCTTCGTCCTACACAAATAATATTCAGTTAGTTAATAACGTCCAGAAACAAAATAAAAAGGTTCATCGTTTAACACTTTAAGAAAAGTCTCTCATTTTAATCACTGAATGTCAATTGCAGCTTTCTACCACCAAACAGCAGAATCTTCAGATGCTCATGCAAAATATATATATATATAGGCTTCAAACTGTATGTTCTACTCGAAATTGTTTTGCCTTATTGGACCATCATTTGATTGCACACAACAGGAATGTTATCTGAATGCAGAATGAAGCTGTATTCATTCAAAGCAGATGTTATTTCATGGTCGAATTTATCTATTTAACAAAAGGACTTTGCCTTGCGAACAAACCTTAATCAGTTATCAAATAACTAATAGAAGAACTGATGGATTGAATAAAAAGTAGTATCAACAATGTTGTCACGTCAAAAATCTGTGTCTCAGCACTACAAGAAGTACGTAGCTGATAGAGGCGATGAAGTGTGTAGAGAGGCAAACACTGTGTGTTATTCACTCAAAAGCCGTAAAGTAGAGGAGCGCTATAACAATAGAGTTTCGGAAAGACGAACAACGTGCGTGGATCAAGATTGAAATGGCATAATCATGTTTTCAGGGACTTGGTGACGATCTTTTGCCCAAAATGAAGGAACCACTTCGCGGGAAGCATTACGACATCAGAGAACCCAACATCAGTGTCATTATGGCGGTCTCTGTGAGACGTCGACTGACGGTGTATGACGTCCTTAACATGTGTAGCAGAAGGTGATAGAAATGAAGGAATGTAACAGTTGTTTTCTGTGCATAAAGCCAGCTACGAATTATACCTATGTTCGCATTACTTTTTATCCAGCTCTTGTTTAATACTTTTCTCCTAGATATATTATGATACTTTAAGACGAAATTTGAGATATAGTTTTTATTTAAACGAAGAAGACAGCATATGTTGCTTATGTTACAACTTTGCAAAACAATGTCAATATGCAAAATAGAGAAACAAGAAAATTCTACAGCGACCTCATGAAAAGACAAATTGGCGTCTTAAGGAAGTAAAGTAGCCTAAGCAAGGAATGCAAATCATAGGGAAAGAAAAGTATGATAGAGTGTAAAAGGAATCGAAAGATACTATATATATATACATAAGAAAACTGGTGAACAACAGGAAGAGGAAATAAACTAGATAAGCGAAATGTCATGCAAAGTCTAGGTTCTCTCTGCATACACTTTAGTATTAAATAATGGGAAATTTATCGCAAGTATACAGTAGAAGAAAGAAAGCGAAATAAGTAGGTTAACAATTTCACCTTTCCGTTTTGAACAAAACTATAACCACCGAAGACGAAGAAAAGCTAGCTCTAGGCTGTAGATGGTAAGGTAGGACAGGATATTATTTATGCAGATAGAGATTCATGACACACATTTACACTAAATGCCTACGAAAAGATAAACCTTCTAAGCAATGGAAAAGTGCTATGATGCATGAAGAAATTAAGAAAAGATTTACGCAATCTTCTCTCCATTCTTCACCCAACCAAGAAAAATATTAGATTTAGGAGCTGCTATAGAGTAACTGGTCATAGAAAAGTGTTTTCCATCACATCATATCTATATGGAAATTTTCAAGTGGGGCTAAGTTTACTCCCACTTCTTGTAGCTCTTGATTCGACGGGTTTCAAATCAAGCTAAGGGGACGGTTGGAAGACACCAAAGAAAATATACCTGAAACAAATTATTGCGGAAAACTGTTTTGTCATGTTATTGCAACTTTTCCAAAAACTATACTACGAATATATTGTACAGTTTCATTTACGCAACGACAGTAGGAAACAAACCCCACATAATGGGGTTGAAATCACCCCAGCAATAGGGTTTAATTACTATTCTCATGCTTACGATGTGTCTTAAAACTTGTATTTTTACACATTATTACTATTCTTTTGTTATAAATATTTTTTTTTTCGTGAGTTCGAATCGAATTTTCTTCTATTCTATGTCTTTCTAAAAATGAAACGAAACAATTACTTATATCTTACCTTTAGCCAGGAGTCCGATGTCATCCATTTTTTTAAGCTTTTCATATCGCTCAAGTCAAGAGTCCCCACAGCAGGAAGTTTCGGCTGAGGAACTGATCTTCGCATCGCGATTTCTAGATTACTTAGAAGCTGACTAGTTGTTTGATATCCTCCCGTTGTAATATAAAACCTCTTTTCGTGGTCCTCTCCAACGATCAGACATACCTGCCAATTCGGTCCAACCTGGAAGTTCATATAAACATCATATATTGTCAACGCTTGAGAAGGGCGTTCTGCAGAGGAAAATAATATATCAGTCTGTTTAGATTTATAGCGGTTATTATGGCCAAAACGACTGATCCTTAGGTATCAAATGTTGCATTTTACCAAGGAACTCTTACGCTGTAGACATCAAATCAGTGCATTCGATAGAGGTCATCAAGGGCTTTCTTATGATATATTACATTCAACTTCAATTTTATCACAAAAATTCTCTAAAAAAAAAAAACTCAATATAAAGAAAACTATATATTAAATAAAAAGTGTTCATAAAGAATATAATGACAATTTGAAAAGTGAGAATTTCGAGCCCAAAGGGGATATCCGACTTACTGTCGATTCCTGCCATTTTCTTATATACTAATAAAATCATCTAACTGCAGTGAGACAAATGGAAAACTCAAAATATTATATATAAATGAAGAATTCATAATTTTTGTTTCTTTGTTGAAGTGTAGCGGCTCTTTTCAGCACCAAGACTATATGAGACATGGACTTATAGTTTAAGGTGAAATTCGAAGCACCGTAATGCGTCCAATACTCTCCCACTGGGAGCCCGTGCACCAAAGGCGTGCTCGCTAGCCATTAGACGAGCGCGGTGGGCAGGACGATTACTAGTTTTCATCAAGGCCCAAGAGATATAAAATAAGTAGAAAACAAAAGTCTGTAAATTTAATATAGATTCACAATTTGTTATTAGGAATTGAAGAAGCTATACGAGAAACAACGATATATAAAGCCTAGGAATGACTGATAATGGACAGATATCATTGTGCTGTTTGTAGACGACGAGAAAAAAGTTAGAAGCAATTGTAACTGAGTGCAGAAGACATTTAGCAGTAATTACAATATGAAGATGAATATGAATCTGTCAGAAGTTTCAAGGTGCGAAAGAAATAAACCATAAGAAAACAGAACATCACTTGGTAGGTAAGTACAGAACAACAAAGGAGTTAAATAACAAGGGAAATAAGATGTAGAATCTAGAACAGCTGAAGCAAAGAAAATAGTTGAAGAAGAAAAAAAGACATCTGACATCGATATAGAACTCAAGGCAGTAATAAAAAAAATCTATGGAATGTGACATCGTATGTAAACTACGGCCTTTGGAAGAAGAGGAAAGCCTTCCGAGTGTGAAAGTACAAAAGAATTGTGAAAATTACATAGGTGAACGAAAGTATTAGAAGACTAAAATAAGGAACATATTGAAGACGATGTCGGAAAGAAATGATAAGATAATTGGACACAAGAAATGCGGAGGAATCACTCTAGGTAATGGCAGATAGAATAGTGGGAAGGAGGTCGAAACTTAAACGACCTAAGTAATACAAAAAGCTACAAGGAAATGAAAAGTCTGGCTCATGATAGGGAAATACAAAAAGCTGTGTTAAAACCAATCAATACGAAAAGAGAGAATGCGCACTTGGTATTGAAAGTGCAGGAACTTTCATCGGCGTCCGAAAGGATTTCGTGATTAACCTCACCTAACCCGACAGTGGCTCTGAACACCGCTTTTCACATAATTAGGAATAGTAATGCAAACAAACTTCTGAACAAACGCTTTCGTGAAGTCATTCAGTACTATTAGATACAGCTTGATGAGCTTTATCAAATCATTAATTAGACGTCCAGAATTATATAAAGTTACTCGATATGAATGCTGGTTAAGACCTTTCTCCTTTCCATAACTAGAGATCTAACAATTATAAAAAGTTTGTCTAACGATTTCAATCCATGAACACAAAGTCTACACAATTTTTTTATTACTTGCAATGTGGAGGCAATTAGCTAGCATCCCATCTTACAAATACAAAACTAATTTGAGTATTAATTTTGTATGGCTAACCGAAATTATACATACATCTATATAGTGTATCAAAAAGCAAACATTCAGACATGACCAAACAGCATAAAGTTCTTACAATGTCAAAAAAACGTGATTTTGCTAAACAAAGGATATCTTCTGAACATGTATACGAAATGGTGTCCGATCAAAATTCTTCGATTCCTGGCTTATTAAAGTAGAACTTAGTCCTAGGATGTAAAGTCAAAATTTATTTGGAAAGTGTCATCACAAAGAGAAAGAAATATGTTAATTTAATTAGGTAGATACACTAGGCTAATAAAAACGGTGATGATGAGATTGGTGATAATGGTGGAATGAAGGAACTGGAAAACCCCAAGTAAACTCACAACAAAGCTCACTTGGCACGGTTGGGGTCGAACAAGGGACCCTACGCACCAGAACTGAACGCTCTATCACTGAACCACGGTGTCTAAAGTTGTATGAAGGAAACAGTATGAATATGATCCTTAGAATTTCCCTGAGGTAGTAAGGTACCCAATGGCACCATCACACCTGTCGTTTGTTGGTAGGCATTATAGAGCTTGATCATTGTAGAGGGACTCATTCGAAACCAACCGTCTGCCACTCAGCACGAAAGCAAAGATTTTCAAGCTCCTATCGTAGCTTGAAGCGTACGTAATTTTGGATCAGCGGAAGCCTACCTAAAAGAATATGTGGCATTTAGCGGACAATGTAGAACTATAAATCCAGATAATATTATTGGCTCCTGGCTCGTCTAATAGCTAGATCGCACGCCTTTGGGATCCCGAGTTCAATTCCAGACGGAAGAATTTTCAAATTTGAACGCATTATGGTGGTTCGGGTTCTACCTACTGTAGGCCTACGTCTCATATAATCTCGGTGCTAAAAGAGGCAATGAACTTTAAATCCTGCCGAACATAGACAAGTCCACGCCAGCGCCAGAGTTGAGCTGATACTTGACAACGATCGTCACTGTACATGATTCTCTTAAATTCACTGCCTCACTTTTGTATCGACATGTTTTGCGAAACGAGAAACCGTCTTCCCGTAGGCCGATAATATGGCCTCTTTCGCAGGTCTCGTTCATTTATATTGTGCCCTTGGATGTCAATTTTTCTCATCTTTCTTCTTGACTTCTCCGGATTTCCCTCTCGCAGTACTACTGGAAGCAACGAGCTGAAGACGCCGTTAAGCCCTCGCATGTTCCATCCATCTTGCTTAAGTTTTAATCGTTTGTACGTCACATTCTGCCGCGCAAGTCCTGTGAGTTTGAATACATTCCTGTCATTCCTCCTCGGTACTGCAGTCGATTGAGAAGTTCTTGGGTTGATACAAATTTCACACACCCTGCGTCAAGTAATAAAGCGAACTTCCACTCATATCGTTACACATTTCTTCCTTTATTCAATACAAAAAATTAGCAGCTTTGCGTCTTCAAGGTGCGAAAATGGAGGTTTGTGTTTACATTACTCCAGTAGCACCCAATCTGCATCAACAAATAGTTTGAAACCAGTAAGTACATATACCTTCCATTATTTTTCCATACTCCTCATTATTCCCGCGCGAAGAATACGGATTCTGGTAGTAAAAATACTAGGTAATACAAATAACTTAAACCATTCTCATTCTGAAGTAAACAAATAAATCAAAGAACAACATTATTATTTTTTAATACAGAAATGCATATCAAGTTAGGATAACTCATGACGGAAAATCTTTGTTTTAGATAGCCACTTTCCTTGCACTTGTTCGTGCGATGTTTTCATAACGGACATGCATTTAAAAAACTGATAGGAAAAAAGAAGATATGTTACTTTTACTAGTAGACATTAAAAGAGAAAACGAAAAATACATACAATTACAACGTCGAGCTCAGCGTATGGCATCACAAACTCTTTGTTGTACGTCCTCATTCCACTTCCTGATCCAGCAAAATACAAAGCTTTGTTCGTTAACACTGCGAGGAGAGGTTGGCTCTTCCCTGCGAAGTACGCACTTCGAACCTTGAAAACCTGAAAACCACAAGCGTCAGCTTTCTCTCTCATAACAAATAATATTAGCATACACCTAATACGGTACAGAAAGAACTCAGATGACACGATCAGAGAATTTTAAAAATATGAAAAACAAAATCATGTTACAATATCTATGAAACTAAGACTGTTTTAAAGATACAGCTACAGCAACAAACTTAAGACTCAAACCAAGTTTGAACTTCAAGAATTCTCGTTATATTTTATTATACTGATACCAAATATACTGAATCCTCTTTAACATTTTCAAGTAAAAGCAGTCGTCTAGAGCAGCGTTTCTCAACCGGCGCGAATGGACCGATGGTGTGCCGCAAGGAAATCGAAATAAAATTATTGATTTTATAGCAATGAAATTGCAAGACATAGGGTAAAATGTATATTTGTATTTCACATTACTATGAATCTAGAATTTTAAATTTCATACTGAATTACCTTTCTGTACATTTTTAATGTTGAAAATGTATTTATCATTGTTATGACCATTACTGCTTCTTTATTGTTGCAAACTATTTCGAAACTTGAAATTTTAAAATATCATTCAATCCTTTTGACAATGGAAACATGCATACAAATTACCTACATTTGTAAATTAACAAAAAATTGGCTACTTACCAATGAATCCTCCCTTGAAAAATTTAAAGATTTAAAGATTCAAAACTTTTCAAGGGAGAATTCATTGGTAAGTAGCCAATTTTTTGTTAATTTTGAATATCCCCCCATGCGCCCATGTAATTATTACCTACATTTGTGTTTTAAAAGTACAAAAGATT
The DNA here is from genome assembly GCF_964235325.1 of Thermobia domestica. NCBI lineage: Eukaryota > Metazoa > Arthropoda > Insecta > Zygentoma > Lepismatidae > Thermobia > Thermobia domestica. The sequence goes on from NC_137466.1 coordinate 219,773,681, forward strand.
TGTTTGTTCGTTAGTTATTTAGTGATCTTCCTTCTTAGTGAAAGGTTGCACATAGTTTTCGAAAAAGAAAGTGCATTTTTAAAAATCTGAGTCCTACAATTCATTGCAATTGTTTTCTGTTTTTAAAATAGAACGAAAAATAAGCATAATAATTTACCACGGGGGAAAACCAGTGATCGAGCTTTCTTTTCTGTGAAAAGGAGATCAGTAATCATAGAAAAAATACCCGGTGTTTTATATTACAAATAATAATATCTACATGAGTGTGCCGCGGGAATTCAAGTTACACCTGTACTGTGCCGCAAGTAGAAAAAGGTTGGGAAACGCTGGTCTAGAGAGACGGTCATCTTAAAGAGGGAAGGAAGGAGGCCATAATACATTATTATTCTCTATACACTATATTACCTACCATACTAATCTTAACACGAGAAAAAGTCAGTTTTATTTTACACTGTAAAACTATAGACTTCAAAACTCTGCAAATTAAATATTGAAACCGGAAGTAGAAGGTCTATAGCTTCCGCTTGTAATAGAGTTGTATCTTGTTCTTGCGGTACTAAGTTCATATCAAGAAACTGTTTCTCGCTATTTGTCAATATTGAAACCGGATGCAGTAGTAAATTTCTACCACTTCCGGTTTCACCAGCGAGAGATACGGATGAAGATATCTTTTCTTCAGATCCTGAATAGCTTTTTTTTTTAAAAAAAAAAAAAATCTTGATGCTAGTTCTAAAGCAATAAACATTAAAAGTAGAAGTTGTTAATTTCTACCACCTCCGGCTTGAGTAGGAGATTAAAGCATGAGATGGAACCTATTATTGGGTTGTAAAAGCCGCTTCTCCATATTTCTGACCGTTTTTGGTCTGGTACTTGTTAACAGACAGACAGACGGACATAGCCGTTGTAAGACTTTCGATGCTTACTGTATATATATATAAAATAGTTTGGAAGTCTAATAAATATCTATCAGACTGCAAGTACAAGTAGGATGCAATTTATTATATTTTAAATTCATACAATTATGTATTCGAAAAGAAAGGAAAGAATTCAAGACGCCTACACAATTGTTCTTAAATTTTTGACCAGCAAACTCACAAAATAATCTATAAACCTATAGTACAACTAAGAAACTAAATTAAAGGAAGACCGTAATTGCTTCTACTTATAGGGCTGGCTACCAATTTAACAATCGTGTGATGATGCTCTTTATTTTATCACAAAAGTACCTTCCTGTCAAAAGCAGGGTTGAAAGTCGCCTTGAAATATCATTCAGAAGTTTCATGCTTATTTGAAGCAAAGTGGACATGTTACAGAGCTCATTTGTTGAAAAGATAGGGGATTGGCATACAAGTTTCTTTCTAACGAAGTTTACTAACACTGTTTTTATCAATAATTTACAAAGATCAAAATTATTAACACTTAAGAAAAAAAATCGTCACAATTCTCTTCCTGCTTAGAAACTCAACTTTCAAATCGAAACAAACATTTGCGGAAGCCTTTTAACAGGGGACGACCATTTGCATGCTTGCAAAATGAACTCTAAACTGAAAGATCCTTTATAAAACAAAAGTACACATTTCTCCCGATTATTTTAAGGCATTGTATAACATAGTCTTTATTATCAAAGGTCAAAGGACCAAGAATTAGGTTAAAATAAATAAGTGTTATATGAAGAACCAAAATTGCAGTGAAATGTAACACAATATCAAAACAAGCCCCTACCTATGACACGGAGGAAGGGAAAAAACGCTGTCTACTAATGTTAGGACGTCCGGCCGTATTGTATTTTTTTTTCTTCGTGATTTTATTATCTTAGAGTGGGACTTTCATATGCTCCTTATTGTAACATTCCTTAATAATTCATTGAAATACCTGTACGGAGATAATCTATCCAAATATTATGGTTACATCAGAATGTATTTATTAACACGAACATACTATCTTATATTCATAACATAACATGTCAATTACCACAACTTCTTTTAAATTTAAAATCTCAACTTCTGTCTGGAATAAAAGCCTCTTTCGCCCCATACTATTTTATCCTTCAACACTTTAACTCCGCTTTTAACCTTATTTAATATCCTCCCATTCTTGGTAATGAATAAAGGCCAAAGTTTTTAAAATACCCGGGAGAAATTTTCATCTCCTTCTGTTAACAAAAATCAAGTACTATATTTCAGTTTCTGTTCATCTGTTTTTATTTAAAAAATAATAATACTTTATTGTTTACCTTGTATAGTTGTTCATCCTCACTGCTGAAAATATCTGCCTTCATAAGAGCAGCCACCCGTGGCGATGGTAATACCTGATGCTCTCGTGGCCTCCCGTGCTCTCCCATTTCCTGCTCTAACTCCTGCAGAAAACTAGTTTCTTTCACTGGCTTCACACCACGAATGTACAGATTCCACTGTTTGCACTGGGTTTTCTGCTCAACTAAGAGTTTCGCTCTTTTAGCACACTGCGCTTCCCGTTGAGCCTTCCTTGCAATATACGCCTTCATCTGAACAAGACGAGTTCCCAAACTGCCTTTCAGACATTCAAAACAGAATGAACGGTTGGCTTGAGTTGCTCCAACGAAGGATTTCTCGCTCTGAGTGTCAGATGCTTTATCTCCTAAGCAGTTGGCACACATATGGTTGCTCTGATTCAGGAACGACGAAGTTCTCTGTGGATCTTCCTGCCCCTCCGGAGTCCCTCTTTCAGCCACCGGCGGCGCCCCAATCGTCTCCGTAGAACTATGAAGCAAGCATGTGTTACTGATAGCTACGCTTGCCTTCAAGCTATCATTACGAATAATAGCATTATCTACGCTGTCTTCCTTTGGCAATTCTATTTTGTTACTTGCAGACGGATCCAATGAGCACGGCACATCACTACTAGAATCTAAGTCTCCAGAAAATGAGACTCTTTTTACTTTGGAGTCCTCACAGTTAGTGCGTTTCTTTCTTAGAACTACTGGAGCACAATCATTCTGATTTATTAAGTCACTAGCGGAGAGAGGGCATTCACTAGAGATGATCTTCTCAACTTGAGACACTGAAGTTTCGTCAGGAATGAGTTCTGTGGAACCTATAAGATTGCTTACACTTTCACAGCTATCGCAAAGAAGTGAATGACTGGCACTCGTATTCTCTAAAGTCTGATTGGCACAGGGCTCCTCAACGTCACTATTCTCCATTTCCAATGACAGAAGCCGATTGATTCGATTGTCCTCGATTTCACTGCACGTACACGAATCCTGTAGAGAAAGAAAAGACATGCTTCAATAACTTTAGTTCATATTACGACGTCTTTTCAGTTACAAGAATTAAATACAGCATAAACATACACAAATTATGTAAAGGTGAAAGGTAAAAGTTACTTTTCAGGTCTTCTACAGACACCTTAGTTTTAATTTCGCAGACTTCAATATTAATTTTTCCGCAGCTTCTTTTGTCGATCCCCTCCTTCCCTTATAGCCCACTATACTTTGCCTTTATGTTTATCTTTTCTAATTACAATTTAGTGTTTAGTTATAAAATAAAAAAATATATAAATCCTCCTCCAATCATATTTTCATATTCCTGTTTCAATGTCTATTCTTTTTACTTATCCGATTACAACAGTATTTGGTATTTGGTAAATTTCCCTCACTTTCCCAGACTACTTGTATGCTTCCCTGACCAACTGTTTTTCCATGACTTTTCAGCTCTTAATAAAAAAAAATGTTTTTCAGAAAGAAAGAAAGAAAAAGGAGGGATAGCACATAACAACAAAATAAGTCACTCAGTATGGTGTTTCATTCCATGATTGAAGGAAAATCTTTGTAAAATTTGAAAGAATTTCTCTGAGCAACCATCAAACAACAATTATTCTCACTACACTGTGTTTCTCTTCCATCATTCGTTTCCCTATTTTGCTCTTTTGCCTTCTCAGCCATCAGAAACTCTGAATATTAAGAAAAGCCGATTCATACAGCTCGACTCAAAAACGTTAGTCTGTATAAACAATAAATATTATCCTTCATACACACAAAGAGAGTATAAGCTATACTTAGTTGTAAGGAGATGAAAGAAAGTTAAAACAAAATCATTAGCTGCAAGGAAAACAAATTATTACATTATTTGAATTTATTGCGTTCTCTCCATTTGCACGTTACTTTCATGTTTGTGTATATAGATAGATAGATAGATAGATAGATAGATAAATAGAGTGTCAGTCTCGTTGAGACTCTGATTTACCGAAAACTATTAAAAATTATCAGCTTAGAAATAAGCAGGACATTTTCGAGATAATCGTAAGATATAGAAGTCTTCTAGAGCTAATGAAATGTCATTTTCAAAGGCGATGTAACATCTTTTACTTGAATAAATTCTTCCGTTGCAATACACACTTTTAGGAACTCATGCAGGAACACCCAGTATACCCAGATTCAATCTTAATTTACACTACAGAATGTGTCTAGTAGCATGAGCTTAGCTGGATGTAATGATCTGGATTTCTTTTATATTTATAGACTTAATATCAAATCGAAAAGTTCGGTTTAAAGTAAAAATGTGGCCTATGTACTTAGTGAAAAACTGGCTATCTATTATTCATTGTAAATCCCGAAAAGAATGCGCGTCCCATCAATTCTGAAGTAACATCTGGGCTGTTTACTCAATATTTTAGTTTTTGCACTTAATACAGATTTTATATTCAGTTTAAATTTCTTGGAGCACAGATAAATTTTATAGGAATTTTTAAAATTCTAATAAGTAATTTTACTGATTTTTTTTTTTTCTATTATTTTCAACTGCACGTGATACCAATGAACAAGTATTGCAATTTGAAATTCCATTCAATTGCAAATAGAACGAGGTTATCATTTGTCTCCCTGGCGCAACTACACTGTGGCAATTTCTCTAAATTTTAACGAAAATAAACTAAATTAAAAAACATCGTCTAAGGTTAAATAAATCAAATCGTAGAAACAAGAAACACATATTTCTTTCTTCACAAACATTACCGTGAAAAATAAGCTGAATATGCGAGGCGAGGCGAGTTTTTCAAGTACAGAGATTGTTTAAAAACTAAGCAGAAAATTATTTGCACAATATTTATAAGATGTTACACACATTCAACCACTTCTCTACACAGTTTCAACCATTATTGAGACACCTGTCATAATAGGAAATCACCTTTTGTATCCTTCCTCATAGAAGGATGCCACCTGTGATGACAGCCTAGTATGTACTGCTTCTTTCACATCATAATCTTCATCGAAATGTTGCTATTAAATCAATTTAGATTAAGAAACGAGTGAAAATCGCTTGCTGAGTAGTCCGAGCTGTAGAGAGGGTGGTCAAATTGTTCCCACCAACAAAATAACCCGATGAGGTTTTGAATAAGTTTGGCTGTATGTGACACCGGATTGTCATAAACCAAGACAATTCGAGAACTTTCCACGTGTTTAGTTATATATGGATCGATGAAGTTTGCATAGCGTCGCACAGTACGTGTCCTTGCTGATTCTTTCGTTCCTGGGCAAGAATTTAATGAGCAAACTGTCTTGTCTGTCAGAAAAAAAAAAAAAAAAAAAAAAAAAAAACGTGCACATGATATTTCGGATAGACATTGTCTGCTTGAATATTTGTTTCACTGAGGATACTGAGTGCCTTCACTACATGGATTGCTGCTTTGTTTAAAAAGTGACGAGTGACTCGTCACTTTCCTCAGCATATTGTTCAAGAGAAGTGAAAGCACCGCAAAAACATTTGTTTTTCTAGATTTCTCTCGGTAGCTACGGATTCTATTACAATATTGTAACAGACTGACCGTGAGTATTGTGCAAAATGAAGAAAAAGTAACGTTACAGTCGTCCTTGCACTTTGTTTACAGACATATCATTCATCCAAGGCTATTATGCTCATCGTCATGTCCTTTATTGAACTTCGTGACTCACTTCTTCACCATTCTCACACTCATCACATTTGCCCCATAACACCTCATACAGCTGGCAACGAATGTCCGCTGCTGTAACGTTTCTTGCATCCAAGAATCGAATCACAAACTTCAACTAACAGTCATTGGATGCTCTTGAACACTTTCATATATTCTCAACATAAAGCGATTACACTGTGACTGTCCTCACAGCTGCATCTGGTTTGTCAATGAATGACAGAAGTCATTACAAATACTCACACCGCCAACGCACAGATATTTTGAAACGGCCTTTCTTTAATAACGCACCTCGTAAAATATATAACGAACATAAAAATGTTGTTCATAAATATAATGAACGTTGGCCTAATTACCTGATCAAAAAATATTTTCCTACCGGTCTTTTATTTATTTGTTTATTTTAATTATAAGTATTCTCTTCAGTTCTCGTGGTCGGAAATTATTTATCTTAACAGGAAACGAAACGAAATAACTGGTGTTCGCTATTAGTTTTTTTTTCTATTCTTAAAAAATAACAAGCTTTCGCTTCGTTATCATTTTATTTTGACAGCAGAACCAAATGCGTCCCCTTCAGCAGTGTATCCTACTACAGTCTATATTATAAATATACATTATACCTCTTGACCAATTTTCTCTTCGCTTAAACCTATAGAACAACTGATGTATCTATTACGTAAGTGATATATAATTTAATAGAGATTTCAAACGATTTGTTGTTTTCTTGGAATAACTAACAACTTTCGATGAATTAGAGCCAGCTTTGTAGGTTTACAATTTCTTTCACGGCGAATGCGGGAAAACTCTTTAAACAAAAACTAAATCTTATCACCTTCCTCCAACGCTGACTTAGTCTGTTATTTTGTTAATATATGTTTTACGTCCCACGTTTGTGCCCTTTACCCTAAAGGAGACGATGAGTAATGAATCATGATAATAAAATAAACAGGGAAAGAACATTACGCAACATTCATCTTCTAAGGAGAATTCGAACCCAAGGCACGCCATCCCAATAATTCAGACTACTTAGTTTAATCTAAACTTATTAAACTATATCAATACATACGTCCTTCCCATCCTGTGGGTTTTGCAGGTCGATGTCATTAGCTCCACTCATGGAAGTGACTTCGGCATCGCTGTCGAGAAGAGCAACTCCTGAGTCTCCTGGCGATGGCAGGGAGATCGTGGATGACGTCATTTGCTCCATCACTACTTCCGTTGGTGCTTCTACCAATGCATCGCCACTGTTCGGACTGTACACAGCCACGTCAAGGAAGGGTGCGTTCTGCAATATTATACAAACGTTGAAATAAAATTAGCTATTTTGCTAACAGCAACTATTATGTTGGTACAATAATTAAGTACATAACACACTCCAAGATGCAGTTTGTCAAAGTATTATATTTCTCACTAAGCATAAAGTTAAAGATAGAAACTTTTATGTAAGTCATCGTCTCTAGCTAAAAGAGAGCTTTGGAATATTATTTTATGAAAACTAAGATTTATTTAATTTGGGTTTGGCATCCCTTTCAGCAACGAGGCTATATGGGACGTGAATCAAAACCTACAGCTTAACTAAGAATCGAGCATTAAATTTAAATAGGCACTAAGGTACGTCAAGAGTACGTCTCACCTGCGTTACTACTCCTGTAGATGCCTCCAAAATTTGGATGTTTGTAATACTATAACTTCCTTAGTTTGCAACACTGAATAATAAGTGTGATGATATAAGTTTTTGTTTGATATATAGATTTCAAATATGTAATAACCTGACGTAGTGCCATTTAAAAAAAAATACAGCTTTATGTTGAGTTAGCAACACTGTTAACCTGATAATATTCCGGAATGTGTAAACCATGTCCCCTATCAATATTTGCATGGTGCAAAATTTTATTAGTTATTTAAATTACAAGGGCGCATTAAGATAACTGTTCACCCTATATAATTATGACCTACTAAGTTTTAATATAGTTTCTGAAACTTCCGGTACATCTGGTATTTTTGCTAAAGTTATGAATGGATTCAATATGTGTAATGGATCATCGCATCATACAATCAAAAACTTGGAAGCATCCGTTATTTCGAAGTATCAGTGAAAATGATAAATCAGTTGGTATCTAAGCTATTTTAGTTATTATAAACTATTTATTTTTAAACAATATTTCAGAATACAACTGAAGCCCACTAAATGGTTAGGACAGGAACATTAAATCTAATCTATCTATTCACCTATTTTATTTTCAGGATGCTGCAGGTAAGCTTAACCATGGCTAAAATGATGAAGGCCTGAGATGTGACTGAAAGAGCTGTATATTTATGTAAATAAATAAGCCTCTGAAGGAGGTAAATAATTAGACGCAGGTTTATGTTAGATAAAGGCAAAAGTTTTCATGTAGCTATTCCTTCTCTCTTCTATTGGATCAATCACAGACAAAGTTCAACCTACCAAGTCAAGTGCGAAGCGGATATGTTCCAATCCGGCCAGCAACGAAATCAGCAACTGCATCCGAGTAGCATCCCGCAGGAGGGCTTCCCGGCTGTAATACTGTTGAAGAAGCTTGGAATCCCGAGTGAAACACATCAAGTAGCTCTCGATCGTGCCTTCGTTCAAGGCATGATACAGCCACGCTCTACCTACAAAATAAGCACCAATTTGTTAGTGATTAACTAAAACAAGGACAAACACGATATCATTAAAAATGTTTTCAAAGTAGGATTATAGATACAATGTAAACAGTTGTCCTTCCTTTCAGCCGAAAGATCCAGATATAGAAAAGGACCCCGAAAACTACTAAAAAGGTGCGTGTCTATGCTACATCTATAATCCGTGACTGGAACTTAACACTGGATATGCAAACACGGTGAAATATTGTATCCATTAATAATAATAATAATAATAATAATAATAATAATAATATCGACTTTTATTAATGTAAATATAACTAAGTAACATTATTTGGTGCGCAAGTCTGTTTCTTTCGTCACGACTGAAGATTTAATGAGTTATAGTAAGTTATAAACATTTTAAGATACTGACAATAATTGTTTTATATTTGAATACATAAAATTTCTATAGAACGTTAACTTCGTTTAAAATTGTGTCTGTTATTGGTTGTATCTAAACTAGAGCCAAGTCCTCGGGTAGTAGCGCAGTTTACTCTCAAACACACAGAAATCCCTCTACTCTCAGATCAGCAACAATTTTGAGTTCAAATTAATTCGAGTTCTCTTGGTAACTGCACGTGGACAGACATATATACGACATAAAATATATTACTTTTCTTATGCTTTTAGCAATGGAAGAAACTGCATGATACATCGACTTGCAGTTTAATTTCTTTTCTTTCTGAAAATCTGTATTTCGAATTGACTCTTCTCATATAAAATGATGGAAATCCGTTAACCTGTTACATAATACAAAGATATTAATATAAAAATCTATTAACACGCTATCTTATACAGAAGAAAGATAACTTTCCTTACAATGCATAATATAATCTAACTTAATTAAATTAAAATATTTGAGAGGAAAGTCAAATATTGAGTAGAAAAGAATATTAGTACTAATTGTGCTCATTTAGTAAAATCATTAGGCAAATGTGTGAAATTGGATGGACATTCAAAACACCGTTAAACCCAATGCATTGATACATGAAATAGTTATGTTACTTCGTATGTAAATTCAAAAAGTTTCCACTAATGTTGAATCTTAAAGCTGGAAGATGTGAAAAGTTACTGTATAATATTTCAGTCTATGCAATCTTTGAAAATGAATAATCGCTAACGCATCCGAAATATAGGAAATTATTCCCTCTACTAGAAATATAAAAAGTTAATTTCTCACATGTTAATACGTTCAAGTTTTATCCTGTGATAAAATGTATAATCAGTAGCGTACCCAGGAATTTATTTCGGGGGGGGGGGGTCCAAACTAAATATGAAGGTATTTTATATTAAAATTCCTAAAATTGCCCCTAAAATTAGGCTAAATTTTAAAAAAGTCGAAATTTCGGGGGGGTCCGGACCCCCAGGTCCCCCCTTGCGTACGTCCCTGTGTATAATAATAATAATAATAATAATAATAATAATAATAATAATAATAAAAGAAAAAAGAAACACCTATCACGCTCCTAGACCACACAAGATAGCTCGTTAGCTAGGTTTGGTATAATGAAATTAGATCATAGAAAAATAAAGAAATATATTAAATTTACGCCACTACGTGCAAACTCGAGTCAATTGCTCTGCTAGGATAATGTGCCATTTCTCATAATTTTCATTCCTCGCAAGTGAACAAGACGAGTAAGCAAATACATTTCTGAATATCATTAGGATGGATAACTTATTAACAAACAAAACTATCAGTCACTGTACGTAAACCTTAGACCAACACAGAGCCAGTACCACTCTGGCATTAAATCTAATTGAATGTGACAAAACAACCGAGCCCTTTTAAAATATACCGAACACCAACTTCTATACATCTATATTTGCAAATAAAGCCAGTTGAAAAATTCCTTTTCCATTTCTTACGTTATGTTGGAAGTTTTGTGTTTTCATAAATCACTGTCATTAAATAGCCTTGTTGATTTTTTTTTTTTTTAAATAACAAGCATTATCTTAATTAGCAATGTTTTCAGATATTTACATGTACACTTTTCATCTGAGCAATGAATTCTTATGTAGATAAAATACTTCATTTGATGAAGATTTCATTATTTTCTCTGTAGCCTTCTTTTGTCTATTAAGGATAAATTGTGAATATAGTATATTAATGAAGTTCAATATTCATTACAAGTACGTATAATAAATAGAAAAATAAAACAGATTGAAATGCATTGAAATCTTCGTCCTCTCAGTGAATAATTTCATTTAAAAAATATAAAGACATTATGTTTAGAGCACTGTTAAGACCGAAGGTACTGGCGTGTCCTAATCAAATAAAGGAGAAAAGGAAGATACTGCAACTAAATGCAAAACTACTTGTTTTATTATTTATCGTCTTTGTTAATGAATTATTTGCAAGAAGGGTACTCCTAGGTCGTGGTACTCATGTAGATAATTGCTTTTGAAACATATGAAAAAATGTAGAAAACCTTTTCCGCATTGCCCTGTTCTTAATTGCTTTACGTGCTTTCTCAGAAAATTTAATTCCTCTTAATACGTTAGAACCTTGGGTAACTTGGGAAAGCCTTGTCTTACATTCATAAGTGTCATACTACGTTTTACCTACAACCAGTTTTCCGCGTGTCGTTACATTAAGTAACAAAAGAGAAAATTTAATTCCTCTTAATACGTTAGAACCTTGGGTAACTTGGGAAAGCCTTGTCTTACATTCGTAAGAGTCATACTACGTTTTACCTACAACCAGTTTTCCGCGTGTCGTTACATTAAGTAACAAAAGAGAAAATTTAATTCCTCTTAATACGTTAGAACCTTGGGTAACTTGGGAAAGCCTTGTCTTACATTCATAAGTGTCATACTACGTTTTACCTACAACCAGTTTTCCGCGTGTCGTTACATTAAGTAACAAAAGAGAAAATTTAATTCCTCTTAATACGTTAGAACCTTGGGTAACTTGGGAAAGCCTTGTCTTACATTCATAAGTGTCATACTACGTTTTACCTACAACCAGTTTTCCGCGTGTCGTTACATTAAGTAACAAAAGAGAAAATTTAATTCCTCTTAATACGTTAGAACCTTGGGTAACTTGGGAAAGCCTTGTCTTACATTCATAAGTGTCATACTACGTTTTACCTACAACCAGTTTTCCGCGTGTCGTTACATTAAGTAACAAAAGAGAAAATTTAATTCCTCTTAATACGTTAGAACCTTGGGTAACTTGGGAAAGCCTTGTCTTACATTCATAAGTGTCATACTACGTTTTACCTACAACCAGTTTTCCGCGTGTCGTTACATTAAGTAACAAAAGAGAAAATTTAATTCCTCTTAATACGTTAGAACCTTGGGTAACTTGGGAAAGCCTTGTCTTACATTCGTAAGAGTCATACTACGTTTTACCTACAACCAGTTTTCCGCGTGTCGTTACATTAAGTAACAAAAGAGAAAATTTAATTCCTCTTAATACGTTAGAACCTTGGGTAACTTGGGAAAGCCTTGTCTTACATTCATAAGTGTCATACTACGTTTTACCTACAACCAGTTTTCCGCGTGTCGTTACATTAAGTAACAAAAGAGAAAATTTAATTCCTCTTAATACGTTAGAACCTTGGGTAACTTGGGAAAGCCTTGTCTTACATTCATAAGTGTCATACTACGTTTTACCTACAACCAGTTTTCCGCGTGTCGTTACATTAAGTAACAAAAGAGAAAATTTAATTCCTCTTAATACGTTAGAACCTTGGGTAACTTGGGAAAGCCTTGTCTTACATTCATAAGTGTCATACTACGTTTTACCTACAACCAGTTTTCCGCGTGTCGTTACATTAAGTAACAAAAGAGAAAACTTAATTCCTCTTAATACGTTAGAACCTTGGGTAACTTGGGAAAGCCTTGTCTTACATTCATAAGAGTCATACTACGTTTTACCTACAACCAGTTTGAGACCTAAATTCCCCATTCATTATTCAAAGAGATCGTCCATACGTAATTCTGTATAACGGTTTCACTTGCGCAAGTGTTCATCTTTTCTTTTTTTTCCTTCTGAAATGATATTAACAAATATGTAAAGATCAGTACGACGTATTTTTTATCAGGATTCTTTCGTGAGTGAGGGGGGCGCGGTGGCTCAGTGGTAGAGTGTTCACCTCTGGTGCTTGGGGTCCCGGGTTCGATCCCAGCCCCCGCCAAGTGAACTTTGTGGTGGACAAACACCGTGCTCGTGGGTTTTCTCGGGGTTCTCCCGTTTCCTCCCATTTTCTTCATTCCACCGTTTCACTCATCTCTCATCATTACCGTCTCCTTTAGCCTAACCGGCATAACCGTGGGACGTAAAACTTAAAGATTTCATTTCATTTCTTTCGTGAGTGAGTCGACATACTTATCGCACTTGTGGCCAATTAGTCCCGGTTTCGAGTTCAAATGGAGGACAATTTCTGTAGGATGTAGGCTGAGAAGCGGTTTGGATTCCGCTTTAAGCTTATGTGTCCCTTTTCTGCACAACCCGGTTTGCGTACTAACACCAAAGCGAAGCAAACTGATTTCTGTCCATATGTGATATAAATGTACAGAGCAAATTATTTAAACAAAAAAAAGTTTTTTTTTTTTTGTTTTTTTCAATAAAAAGCATGGTTTTTACCAACCCTGTTTGAAAGAGCGAATTGTGAGCTGTGTTTAGAAGTCTCGTTATTCCTTTCTTATGACTTTAAACGTGTTGTTGCCAAACTGACAATTTTAAGAGCCTTAGAAAAATTCAAGAGCGCAATTATATTTTGGAGATGAGTACAAAAGCACCAAAACAAATGTCTTAGAATACATAATCAAATATATTAAGAAAATATGAAGAAATACATAGCTAAACAAGAAAATAAGTAACAACTAAGTATCAGCAAAACATTTTCCTACCTCTGCCAACGGGCGTGGACACAGACTTCAGTTCTTCTATGAGATGAGTTGTGTCTTTGTGAGTAAATTTCTTAACAAACGACCAGTAGCCTCTGTACAAATGATGTAGACCATGAAGCAATGCATGATCCAGTTGATGGCACAAACCTTGCACAAGCCACGAATTGTTGTACAGCACCTCGGACAGACCATGTCGATGTAACTGCAATTTTCACAGTATAAAAATTCAAGACCAAAGAAGTTCGATCATAATAATATATACACTGTTTATTCCTTCTGCTCTTATCGCTATCATTATCAAGAAAGAGAAATACGGTCTTCATAGTTGTTAAGGTTAAATATAATAGACTGCCAGAGTGATGTGATTTTATTCGCACAAGCAACGAACCTTCACCTTAGTATAGGGTTGTATCTTAAATACACACAATCACGATACCTGCAACAATTTCCTTCATTTGTGTTTAGTGTGGACTATAACACAACAGACACTATATATGCTTCGTACGCTACTTCTATTCCCCTATACTTCCCTCTGACCATTACTATCACTGCTACTGCACTTGCTACAATATTATTCTGACAATATTTAGTATCCTTCCTAAGAATACATTTTCATGGCCAGTCTTGATGTATTGGGTTCCGCAGATGCTTACTTTGTAACTACAACAAATCTAACATCTCATAATTACTAATTTCTCTTTTTTTTCTTTGGCTTTACTCATCTTTCACAGAACCTTTTCCGCCCAATATATTTCGATTCCCCGACATTACTCCTACAATAGTGACAATCCTCTATCGAAACGTACAGTCACTTATGATTCCCACACGGAGAAAGCTGGAATCTCATATCGTCATGGTTTACCGCATGAAAAGTGGACTGCTGGCTGTAGAGATTTCTCGCAGCATAGGTAAGTTAGTAACTCATATTTATGTTACTGAGTTTTGACACTGCATCAATTTCATTAAAACATTGTCCCAACTAGTTTCATGAAAAGTGTGAGTCTGTTACCAATAGTTTGGGATTTTGTTGTCAAAATTTGTTACAAATTCACAAAGTAATATCAAGTTTAACCATAAATCACGATCACTCTTTATCTTCTGTTGTGCTTGTTGAGTCCCTAACGTTTGATGTTATACAAAATAAGCTTACTTAAGACAAAGAGGCTTTATAAACAAAACCGATTGTTGAGCAATATATACATAAGGTATTTATTTTTATTTTCTTTCATTCTTTGGTTTAATGTTTCTGTAAATACATCTTTTGCTGGTATTGTTTAAAGTGTATCATTACAAAAAAAAAAAAAAAAAAAAATGCAATTGATGTAATTGAATAGCCTTTAACTACCACACAGAACAACAGAACAATTCGTAAGGAATTCAAAACTCCTTTGTTACAATGGTATATAGGCCCTACTTTTTGTAAAATGTGTTGGCCTGATAAACAAAGTTATTAAAAAGGAAGAGTTTTATCTTCGAAAAGTTGTCATGGAGTGAATTCGGTCCTCTTACGAATAAGAAACTGAATCTGTTCTTTTCACGAAAGTAAAAAAAAAAAAAAAAAATAAAAAAAAAAAATAAATAAATAATCATTTTGAAATAAACTGTGCGAGCACATCAGGTATCGTTTAAAGGAACCAAGAAATATATCGAAACATGGAGTGGAACTTTAGAAAGGAACAAAGAACGATGGTTATATTCGTTTATTTTACAGTTGAATGTCTCTCTTCAGCACTGAGACTATGAGAGCTGCAACAAAAAATACATTACATCCAGCGGTATTGGAACCCGAGTCTCAGCACCGGAAAGAATAACGTTAATTTATTACGTACAGAATACAGAGCGGAGAGTACTGTAAAAACACTTAAGCGCAGCTTTTTATTATGGGGTTCTTACGAATTAATTTGTAAAAAATATAACAACTTACTGTGTCCTAATTCATTTTAATTGTACTGAACTGTTTCAGCAATCATTGTTGCCTTCGTCAATAGCTCTGAGAAACATAGAAGGGTTTAAGCCACATCATTCCTCAACTGGGAACACGAAGAAGGTGGAAAATTAAGTTGTAACAAGTGAAACAAAACAAACAAACAAACAAAAAAAATAATCATATAAGTCCTCCACAGCTACTGACGAAGGCACCACAAACTGTTAAAAAAGTTCAGTGGAATTAAATCGCATCAGTACGCAGTAAGTTGTTCTATGTTTTATATATTATTTTTTATAACTATGTGTCAAATCAGGTAAATATTCTTCCGAATCAGTTTCCGCATAACTTTAGGAAAACGACTCATGTCCTCTAAACTTCCCGACGTATCAATTTCTCCAAAATCAAATAACTGCATTCATGACTAGCATCTCATTCGGTGCCTAGCCCTAGTGCCGGCAAATCTTTCCTTTGCGTAATTCATTCATTATTTCAATTCAGTGATTTGCTTCAATCCGTTCCGGCTTTTCGAACGAATCAATTCCAGTCGCTATGTCAGAGTGACTCTTGTATAGCAGCGAATAAGAGAGGTCACGTGGTTTTCCTATCAGCTTGTATCTTACAGTATTCGTTGCTCGGGTGGTGTGTGACGTGTGAAACGTGGCGCGGTCGAATGCTGTGTTTCAGATATGAATATATTTAATGGCGTTATTTGATTATTTATTTTTAAGAAATTTCTGTCATTTAGATTTATTTAAATTGTCAAGTGAAGTTTGCAACACGGAAAAGAACTGTTTCAAACTTTGTTCCGGTGTCCGAACAATGAAATTAAGTAAGACTTGTATTTCGTGTGTGAAAGAATACAACTTATTTTCCACTTTTCGTGTTGAAAAACTGAAAGTAACATATATTTATTATAATAGATATTTAAAGCAAGTTTCTGTGAGGAGTGGCACTTTTTTGAGCAATTCAAGGCTGGAAATACGACAAATATTGTTGATTTGTTATATGTTTGTAAGTGGTGTTACGAAATACGAGAAGATTATTAGTAAGCGCTCCTTTACATCAAAGTTAAGTTCAAAATCTGTCTTGCGAGTGGCTGAACTACTGTTTGGAAGCTGTTATAAGACATTTCGTAGGTCAAATTGTAGGATCAGTGTTAACTGTGAAACTTGATGAAGGTCTCTTCGGTCGTAGAAGTACAACTGAATTATATTCACCTATATAATTTTTTAGGTATGTTGTTATTTTTTAATATATTTTTAATTTCTACATAGAGTAGTAGTTGGTATTTGGCGGGTTAGAGAGGGCTTACCCACTCTCAAGTGAATGAAAATTCATGTATTTCACTCGCTTTTACTATCAGAATTCTGACATAATGGTTAGTTTTAGGTTTTTATCAATTTTGTTTTATAACTTGTTATCTGCGAGTAGGATAGTTCCTGATGTAATATTTTTATTTAAATTTTAAACACTGAATATTTGAAATATTGATTAATTTAGGACTATTCTAAGAGTGGAAATTAGAACAGTAATATATTTTTCGTTGCCTCAAAGGACTATGTTTAAAATAATTAGTGAAGATATACAGCAGGAACGACCACGGTATCTAACCCGATTCCATTTCGGAGGAACTGGCTCCTCGGAACATTAAAGGAACTGTTTCGAATAATGTTTTGGAATCGGAATCATTGAACGAATCGAAAACAAATGAATTGCCTAAAAGGAAAACTTGCTCGAAATTGTAACTTTTTTTTTTAGAAAAAATAGCTGGACCCTTTCTGCTAAGCATTGACCTCAGAAAGAAAATGAAATGAAATCTTTAAGTTTTATGTCCCAAAGTTATGCCGGTTAGCTAAAGAAGATGATGATGAGAGATGAGTGAAATGGTGGAATGAAGAAAGTGGGAGAACCCCGAGAAAACCCACGAGCATGGTGTTTGTCCATCACAAAGTCCACGCGGCGCGAGCTGGGACGAACCAGGGACCCCAAGCACCGGAGGTGAACGCTCAACCACTGAGCCGCCGCGCCCCCTGACCTCAGAAAGAATTACAGCAGTAATCACAATGATTTCTAACAGATTCGATTCTTAAGAAACTGGTTCTTCAGAATACTTAGAACTGATACAAAGAATCAAAATATTTTTATTGGGACAGGACTTTTTCTCATATCTCTGCCCAGTTTTGAGTCATGTTTGTGTGGTTATGTATCATAAGTACAACTGGCAAATCAAGAAGCTAAGAATATTAGCAAAACAGCTAATAGATATGGAACCGAACTCCCAAAAGGAAAGTTCGATAGTGTCCTCATTTCAGAAATACTTCAACAAGGGAAACAACAACAGACTTTTATTTAGGGTTAAATTCCAAAGTTGGGCGTCCGTTTCCAGCAATTTTTTTAAAATTTACAGGAAAGATATGGATAATTTGATCGTTTGTGTGCTTGATAATATATAAGAGTCTCAAAAAATATGTTTATTTGTTATATATAAGCGGTTACAAACATGGGACTATACGGCGAGCGGAGGGAACTACTTGGCGCAAGGTAACTGAACAGATGCATTGTGGGAAAGAAACGAGCATTTATGTTATCAACATGGCGAATGTACAAGGGCAATGAACTACTAGTTTTAACATTTGTGAAGGAATACGTTGATTACGAGCAAAATCTTTTAAAAGTTTGTGAAGAGCACGGATTAATGAACCTAATAACAAATTGCAGAAAGTGTGAAAAGGAGATAACAGCGAAAAAACGTGGCGAAAGCGGACGCCCAACTTTGGAATAAATGCCTTTATTTATTTATTTAAGTGGGATAAATGCGCCCTTTTCCGCATTAAAAAAAAAAAAAAAAAAAAAAACTTTCAGGTTAGCCTCTTTGTGACAAACCCTGCATGTAACACCCTTCGGAGTAATTCCGTAATTAAAATTATAACTGATTTCATGGTATATATAAATACTTGTTACACTTTACCTTTGTTGTTGTTTTTATATGCTTCATATTAACAATAAATAAAATTTAAAGAAAGATTTTAATTAACTACGCACCAGCTTAATAGCATTTCCTATTTCTTCAATAATTCTGTCCTTCACAACATGCTTTGAATCTTGATATTCCATTGTTTCACGATATACTTTCCAGTTCTTTCATTCCAGCACTATTTCACTAAATTTTCTAAACTTCGAGGATGTAAACGAATATTGATCATTTATTCAGCTGCCAATAGCAGAAGACATTTTGGTCGGTCTGTCATTCCGAACGATACGAACATCATCTGGTGGTGCTTCTGTAAACTAACTTTATGTAGATGAACGTCTCATAACGTCCCATTCCTTGTATATCCTCTAAAATATTATATCAAGGAGCTCATTCCATAACGATTTTCGCAATTTTTTTTTTTTTTTTTTTTTTTTTTGCGGATTGACAGCAATGCAATTAATATAATAATAATTGTTATGCTGTTTATCGTAAACTAAATCCCAAAGTACGGAAGGAAGTCCCATCGTTTTAAACGTTATTAGAATACTAGTAAACACTTCAGCATATTATGGTACAGGCAAAGTTCATATTCTAATAACCAGCGTCCGAAGTGACCGATGTTTTATTACAATTTTGACTTGACATACCGGCTATCTAAATGTTGAAATGCAGTGAGGGTATGCTGCCTAAAAGATTGCATTTCTATTTACATAATGACTAAAAACCAAGGGAGAGCTTATCTGTAATAACTCGGGGGGGGGGGGCATATAAAGACTTTCATCCCCTCCTACTTTCTAAAAAATCCCCTTATGTTATATTATAGCAATGGTGCCCACCCCCTTTATGTCCATGACGCACCCCCAACTGTAAGATTTACCCTCCTCCCAGCCTGATCGTATAATTATGACAATTCAAATTTAAATGTTATGTACAAACACTTTCTCTTGCCAAATCGCCTGTTCTACTACCCATAATTTTAATACAAAATTCTTCCTGCGAACCACAAACAGCTCTCAGTAAGCAAAATCCAAAGAACACTGACTAAAATTCAGGCACACCTAAAGTATGCCAAAAGTTAAAATAATAATAATAATAATAATAATAATAATAATAATAATAATAATAATAATAATAATAATAATAATAATAATAATAATAATAATTCTAAAACAGTTTCAACCCCATGCCATAGGGGTCGGAGGACCACCGATGGCCAACTAGAGACATCTCGCCAAAAATTGGCGGCCCCACTTCCGTTTTGAAAATTATACCACATACATTCATTCATTCATATTTATTTGCCTGTTCATAGCTTACAAATGAGGACAATCCTCAATTAAGCATTACAGTTGTCAGATATGATTTACATTCTCTATATATTATCAGTAAGATAAGTTTCCACAGAGTAATAGCTTTTTTCTAACAATAATTCTAACAGAGTATTTCTGAATATCCGTTTTTCGTTAATGTTCTTATACTTCGCTGGTAATTTGTTATATAATTTTATACAATTCATATATACAGTTTTGCTAAAATTTGCATAATTCTGTTGGATAATATACATATTACAATTCTGCCTAGTATTGTATGAGTGAATCGTATTAGCTAAAGTAAATAAATCCTTGTGCTCGATTACATACATAATTGTGCGATATATATATAAACTAGGTAATGTCAATAATTTATATTTTTTAAAAATATTTTTACATGAGGATCGTTCAGGCATACTTAACATTATTCTAATAATTTTTTTCTGTATTCGGAATGTACTAGCACTTATTCTCGAATTCCCCCAAAATATAACACCATAGTTTATTATTGAAAAAAACTTTGCTATAGTATAAGGACATGACAGCTTCCTTGCACAAACTACCTTGCAACCTACGGAATGCAAAGCAGAGTGAACTGAGTTTAGTATTAATGTATTCAACATGAGTATTCCATGTTAAATCTTCATTAACATATACTCCTAGAAATTTAATAGATGGTGTTTGACATAATTCTACAGTGTCTACAGTTATTGGTACAAGTTCATTTCTTTGGCCCGGGAATCGAAATTTGACAATGTTAGTTTTTCCTAAATTCATAGTTAATTTATTTATGTTTAACCAACTAATAATTTTTGTTAGCGTTTTTGTAGTGAGCCTTTCTGCTTCATTTACTGAGTCTCCACTGACAAGAACATTTATGTCATCAGCATACAATGTTGACTTCACACAGCCTAGACTATTAACCAAATCATTAATATATACAACAAACAAAAGAGGCCCCAATATTGATCCTTGTGGTACTCCTTTTGTTACTTTCATTAAAGATGATTTAAACATTGTTCTTCTGCCATTTACCTCTTTACAGATGCCAACAGTTTGACTACGTTCAGATAAATACGACTTTATCCAATTGTTTGCCACACCTCTGATGCCATAAGAATACAATTTTTCTAGCAAAATACCATGATCTATAGAATCGAACGCCTTAGATAAATCAACAAAAATACCAATTACATGCTTTCCTTTATTTATATCCATTGCTATATCAGAGATGAAATTAAAGATTGCAGTGTTGGTTGACTTCTGGCTTTGAAACCCGTGTTGACTTGTGGATATTATATTATTTAAAAGGAAAAAGTTATTTAGTCGTGCTTTCATTGCTAACTCAAATATTTTAGAAAAGCACGACAAAACTGAAATAGGACGATAATTATTTAACTCCAATTTACTTCCCTTTTTATACACAGGTGTAACTCTAGCTAACTTAAGCCGCGTAGGAAAAATTCCTGTCAAAAATGAATGATTTATTATATGACAGAGTTGATGTGCAATAAGAAGAGAACTTTCCTTTACAATCATGGATGGCACTTCATCCCAACCTGGAGAGCAGGAGCTTTTTAAGCTTTTTATTATTTGTAAGATTTCCTCTGGTGTAGCTGGTTTCAGGAAAAGCGACTTAGTTATTCCGCTCTGTAGCTTAGAGTTATTTTCTTGATGAGCTATTTTGATTGGGTTAAATGTTTCTGCGCCAGAGACGCCACGAAATGCCAATGAACAAAAAAATTACTCCCGCAAAATATGTTAAATCGCCTATATGTGTAATTTGTTACATTAAGCAGAGTCTAATAAACACTTAAAAAAATATGTACTCCAGGTTAGGCACGAACCACCAACATTTGGATTACTAAGCGCGTGCTCTTCCGACTTGGGCACGGAGGCGATGAGGGAAGCTTTGCTTGTAGAGTCATAAATCGTTGAGGTATTTCTAATTTAACTAATCAGAGTGCTCCTGTAACCATGTATATTCGAAGATAACCGTTTGAGATTACATAAAATCCGTTCGCCATGTAATTTTATAACAAAATGACGCGCGTCTATTTACTTTGTTTCATGGTTGTTCCATATTCACTTTCAAATGATAGGCTACAGTTGTCATCTAAATTCATACAATTATACGCACTCATCTCAAGATTTTTCACTTCATGATGTAGAGGCAGGGGTTATTCTTGAACCCTGGAGCTCACTTTAGAAATAATTCTTCAGGAAAAATAATATATAACAATAACCTTATGCACATGACTGGCGATTGTTCGTGTTAGTTCCTTCGCGATTCTGCGCGACGAATCGAAGAAGCGGTGATCAAAATGAAGTTTTCGCTGCTATGCGGTGGTAACTTCAATACTCCGACTCTAGATATGTCTTTCGACACGACGAAACCCTGCCGCCAGTGGCACACTAGCGGCAGTCCTTCGACGCGTCGCTATATAGACGATCGACATTTACCGGCAAGTGCGCCACTAGCTGTTGGCGACGTTTACAGCATGGGGAAGATAGCGGCCCAGGATAACGAATATCTGATCTGAGGATACTGATACGTGGAGGTTGCTGTCACTATAAAACATTTAAAATGCTATTACATGAAAAAATACTCTAACCGACTAATTCAAATATCAATCTGGTCTGATGCTACGAATTTAACGCATTTTGAATCAGTCATGGCAAAACGTCTTAGCAAATTTTTAATAAATCATAATATTATCTCGACTTTTCAGCACGGATTTCAGAAGAATAAAAGTATTGATACCGCTTTATTTGATTTTCTTACAGATGTCCTGAAATCACTCGATAATAAGAATTATGTTATAGGTTTATTCATCGATCTGTCAAAGGCATTTGACAAAATTGATCACAATATTATGCTAAATAAATTGTCTCAATATGGCATACGTGGCGTAGCAAACCAGTGGTTTTCATCCTACCTAACAAATAGATGCCAAACTGTTCAAATTACAAAAGTTGAATCAAATCGATCCTGCACTTTCTTCTCAAAGCAAACAAAAATTACCAGAGGTGTCCCTCAGGGCTCTATTTTAGGCCCTACTCTATTCATAATTTATATAAATGATCTGATAAAAACTTTACACCCCACAAAATGCATGTTATATGCTGATGATATAAATATAGTTATTACTGAACAAGACCCAAATTTAGTATTGGTCAAGACAGAAAAGGTTATAAGCAAAATAGTTACTTGGTTGAATGCAAATAACCTTCTCCTAAATACAGATAAAACAGTCGCAATTAACTTTCGTTTTCCAGGAAATAATCCATCCTTCCCTTCGCTAAACATTAATGGAAAACAAATTGAGTATTCTAATGCAACAAAATTACTTGGCGTTTACATCGATGATGATTTGTCTTGGCAAACCCATGTTAAAACATTAAATAAAAAATTGACTACTTTATGTTTTGCGTTCTTTAGGTTACGAGATACAGTTTCACGAAATAGCTTATTATCGATATACTATGCAAAAGTCCAATCACTCCTCAGTTTTGGAATTATCTTTTGGGGGTCAGCCGCATGCAGTCAGGAAACATTTCGGATACAAAAGAAAATACTACGAATAATATTCAGACTAAATAAAAGAACATCATGTAAACAAATATTTAGATCACAAAAAATTTTAACCCTTCCAAGCCTATACATATATAAATGTATACACTTCGTGAAACAAAACAAACAGATGTTTATACAAACAAGAGATATTCATGCATACAACACGCGGCAATTAAACGACATTTACGTAGTACAACAAAATTACTCCAAGTACCAAAAAAATGTTTATTTAAATTGTACGAGACTTTATAATATGTTACCATCACATTATAAAGAGGTAAATTTTAATACTCAAAACAAAATTCGTACTCTGTTACTTTCTAAAGCATATTATTCAGTTCAGGAATTTGCAAATGATAACGATGTATGAATTTGATGTAATTATGTAACAAATTTAACATGTGATGTTTATTATAATTTTGTACTTCAAATGGTGTAATAAGCTGTAATTACAATTTGATTTATATGTATGACAACTGTAGAACTTATAGGAGATACTCTCCATATTGTAAGTCAAAACAGGCTAAATAAATAAATAAATAAATAAATAAATAAATATAAAATATGAATCAAAATAACGTTTTAATCAAAGAGGATTGATGACTTTGCCTCTGGTTAAACATGGTCACGAGTAATGACTGGTCAAGGATCTGCTATCTAAATACCACTTTCCATATTCCAAACTCTGGACAAAACACAACTGAACTTCAAACTAAAGTTGGATGACTAGTTACTTAATTAACAAGATAAGAAAAATTATTAATCAAGACTTTCATAAATGCAACCGAAAACCTTTTAAAACCGTTTCAACCATTAACCAAAATGGTCAGTATCGTGGTATAAAGGACAGAAGAAAAATCTTATGCATTGTGTTATCCGTAGGTGTTCTTCCATGAAAATAAAATCTTCTTTTCGATTAATTTTTACAACCCCCTCAAACATATTTATATAGATTTTTAACCCCCCAAATATTTCAATGACGCAGTTTGCGTCATAGCCCCCTTGAGGGCACCCCTGATTATAGAGAATTATACACAAAAATGCTCAAAAATCGAATGAGGATATTGATAAATTCCTGCGGGAAAACTTCCGGTCCCCCACTGTAGACGGCGGAGTGCCTTCTCCTTCATCTGCATATCAAAATGCAGATGAGTGCACATTTCCCTATCAATATGTAAATATATAATAATTTGTGATCAAATTAATTGCGTGCTAATTAGCATTCATTTTATTGATTATGTAACTTTTATGAATAGTATTGGGTAAACACCGAGCGTAATACGAGAGTATTAATACACTTTTGATGTATATTGTATTTCATGTATGTATTTTATTCCTTTATAGGCTATGAACAACATTAAAGTTTGCGTGCATCTCATTAATGGGAATTAAATTGTATATGTTACATGCGTTAATGGATTTACATATCCAGCATACATACTCTACATATGATAAAATAAAGAAGAAATCATATTATATTCATTTACTTCATGTATAGAAGTTTGAACTTCGTGGCTACAGAGATAGCTTGGACAAATATTTTTTTTCTTGGCGACATCAGTCTGAGCTGCAAAGTTTGTGTGGTCTTTGACTCCTAGTGGGTGGAGAAATCCCTAAATAAACATGGAAGCACGGAACATTGTGTATAGGAAGTATACTGGAAACTTCCTCTTGTATAGCAATGGCTAGGTGGAAACATTGCTTACAGACGCTCTCCAGGCTTTGTTACAAAAGTCATAAAATTTTTAGCGTCAACACGATAGATTTCCTATTTCTAAAGGTGTCGATTTCACACCTTTGAAAAGAATCTCACAAGTCCCAAGCTCATAGCTTGGGTTCAACCCAAGTTCGTTACCGTCAGCTATCTGGCCTATGATTTTCTCCCATGATGCACTGCATTTTTGAAAACTTGTATTTTATTTTGACTTATTTTATGTGTAAATTATTAATATTAACGTATTACGCTCACCAGTTCTTGGAAAGACCGTTTAAAATTCATGACTATATTTGTCATCGTATTTCCCAACGTTCAAGACATTGAGATCTTGTATTATTGTCAAAATTAATCATAACTTAAATGTTTCTATCTCTCTCTCTCTTAGAGTAATGGCTACTGGATGGTAACAGACAGTTTTGAGGGAAGCCAGTGGAAAAGAGACTTCCTACACATACTCGGAGAGATGACAACTGTATATAGTAATACTATTGCATTCTGTATATATTTTACTAAATTTATGTGTGTTTAATCAAGTGTAACTATTCTTTGTAGTGTTTATTTCAGTGAAAATAGAAATGTTTATCTATTTGTTGTTATGGACTTCTGTTTGGGCAGAAGCTTTCGAAACTGCCGCTCTCAACGGTGGTGGCAGCACCTGTCACGCAGGGTATGCTTGTTTGCAAGCGCAAGCTGGTTTTCGATGTGCTGTTTGGTGAAGAGACCACACACAGTTATTGCCTCAGGCATTGAAACCTTTTGTTAGTGATTCTTGGAAGAGCGAGTCCCTGCTTTTTCCAGGAAGTGGGAAGTTTAATACCCCTTTCGTTGTCATTGTGTAGTTAGTTGTTGCTGAAACGCGAGGGAGTTGATTCCTAAACTCCAGAGTGTGAAGTTGCTTCGAACTTTTCGAGAGTCGAGAAGTTATAACCCGGGACAGTGTGAAGATCGTTCTTCCCGTGGAGTCCTGTGAAATTACATACATGGACACCCATGTATCGTGCCACGGCTGTGACAGTGGACAGTGTTTATAGATATTAAAATTTATAGTGGTAGATACTCCGAAGTGCTGCAGAACAGTGAAATTTCATAAAATTATAAAACACGTCATGTTAGAATTTTCAACTTAATCAATTTTCAACCACTATTTTCTGAACAATGGCTATTTTGGCCATGACTATTTCAATATTTAAGTAACAGTCATTCTGTGGACAAACTTATTTATAGTGCAGTGGCACTATTATCCATTCCTGTTATGGAATAGTAAATATCGTTAGTACAAATCTCAAGTGAGATTGCAAGGCCTGTCACGCTATACAACAGTGCCCTCCTGAACTCTTAAACAAGGAGACTAGCAAGACATGAAGCATTGCTAACTTTAATCTGACATCTTTTGGGTCAGTTGTAACACATATTTGACCGTCACTAGTGGTTCACCATTCACGAACAATTTTATTCCAGTGAAATGGAAATGTGGGCGAGTACAATTGGCGTGTGATTTCATCGTAGACATTTTTCCAGTCCCTCCTTTTACAGAGACTACCCGGGAAGTGGACATTAGGTCAACATCTAAGCACCATGAAAACGGCGTCATATATCTTAAAGTTGAATTTAACAATTTTAATATAAGTTTTTTTTTATCCTCCTCTCTGTACAAGAACAGTCAGAGACAATGAACTCATTAACATGAGGAGTATGATTTTGTTTGTTTATCTGCTTGGTAGTTCACTTTTAAGAGGTCAGACAGATCTCTAGAGAAAAATATATAAATCTTCTGTATCTATGCTGTGCGTAATGTGTATCTATATAAAGTAGTGCGATTGGTGCACCAGTGCAAGAAATTTTCTAATAGATGTTTTGTAATATGAGAGTGAAGAGTGTTGACTTCCGTCACCTATTGATTCATGTGGAGAAATAAATATCCATCTTCCAACAGTATAGTGAGGGTGTCTATTTTCCTGATTGGTGAGTACCCAATGCTAATCCATATGTTTTTATTTCAGGAGTGAGAGTCAAGGAAACATTTCTCCTTACTCTAGTACATCTGACCACCTTCCTGAATGGGGCCCAGGAAGGAATACGCCCAGAGAACAACTAAGACACAGTTATGAGTGTAAAGAGTACATAACAGGCTGCTACCTGTTGCTTTTTAATATATATATATATATATATATATATATATATATATATATATATATATATATATATATATATATATATATATATATATATATATATATATATATATATATATATATATATTTTAAACCTTATTACATTTTGAAACTCTTTACAAGTAGCTGGAAAGACCATAACTGTCGTCAAAAATCCCTGAGATCATACTTTGTAAAATAAAACCCTGAGATTTTGTTTTTAATTTTTTTAATGCTCTACCGACTATCAATTGTGGCAGTGGCTGCTCCAAAAGGAGATCACCCTTATCACTCCAAAAGGGATTTATATATGCAAAAGCAGTTTATTTACATTTTTGTGTAATTTACATCAATTTGAATATCCCTCGCCACTCCACCATATTTATTTTATCAATATGTGTTGGTGTTTTCATTTGTATGCATAGATTATTTCTATTGCTACTTGCACCTCACACCACGCGACTGCGAGGTATTCCAAACATCCGGAAGATCCGCTCCCACAGCAGATAACTCCTAAACCCGCCCATGCTCGAAACACGGCATTAAGAGGCAAGAAGACACACACATACACACATACATAACAAAGAAACAATTCAATATGGTTCATCTAAATATAAACTAGGTGAACTTCTTTGCAGACACCTCATTTTAAAAACAAAAGATAGGGAAAATATCGGAATACGCGACAAAACGTACTAGCGACAAAACGTACCACCGACAAAACGTACCACTTACCCTGAGGGATGCTTGTGAAAGGTTTTCTAAAAACACTTTAAATAATGACAAGCGACAAAACGTACCATTTGCCTGGAGGGCTACTTGCGAATTGTCTTCCAATCAGCCATCAAATAATGTCAAGCGACAAAACGTACCACTTGATAGGACGGTATATAAGTATATATATATATATCGGCCAAAATAAGGTTAAAAGTTGAACAGATTGGTGCTGAGAAAAGTACCGATGCAAGACCAAGACTAAGACTAAGACTAAGACCATACCTGCAAAATTCTCGCAACACCAAGACCATACCTGCAAGATTTTCGCCAGACCAAGACCAGCAAGAATCTTGCATATGCAATGTTTGAATATTTGCTGATTTCCATCACACTTTATTCAGGCTTTGAACCAGGGACGGATAGGTATTATTAGAGGGGCGCGGGCGCTTTCTCCCACAAGGGCCACCAGCATCTCAATGTCACAAATCAAGTTGCACAGTTTTTGTTTTCTACAGTAAGTCAATAGTATTAACAATTGACAATTAAAACCTGATATTCTCTCATCAGTATATTATTCTGAATTGTTCAAAATATTGTTGTGCTCGTCATCAAGACCGACTTTCAAGGATATCCACGTCATTCAAATGTCCAAGAGAATATATTTATAGTATCCTTGGAAACTTATTAACTGAAGTTTTTCAGAAAATATGTAAGTCTATCGAAAGGTACGTCTGGAAGTTCTGTTACTTGGTTGAAGTGTCTAGAGTCCAAATAATCCATAAAGTACATTGCTTCTTGAATCTTGAAGAAATACTCGAAACTACCATGTCCAATATTGTGTTGAATGCTTCGATGCAGTACCTGGTCATTGGATAGAAGCAGCTTCATCTTCATATTCACAGGAAAATCTTTGTCCATCTCTGAAGGCGAATTGTCGACAGGTCAATAGAAAAAAAAAAAAACAAGAAATCACGTTCTAAGTCTTCAAATTTGTTATTGGCCCATTCTGCAAAGCTTAATGCTGCATTCTTAACGGATTCAAAATCATCTCTCACTCTTTCACTTGGAACAGAGTAGCCTGCACCATCCGATAGAACTACACTAGCAGCACCCTCTATTTGGAGATAGTTTGACAGAGAGGTCGTCACTTGAAATATCTTAAGGAACATTTCTGCTGTCCGAATTGTTTTGAACTTGAGAAGATCTTTTATATATCCTTTCGCTTTACACCTAGCTTTTGGTTTGATATTTTCTGTAGAAGCAATTTTCTTAATTATTATGGTCAACTCTGTATACGAAGCACTTTCTGGGTTCGAAAAATGACCAAACGTTTTCTGAAAAACAGTGTGTTTTCTACCATCTTGTTTCCGCAATAACTGTAAGACGCCTTTGTTAACATTTGATCTTCCAAATGTACATTCGCTGATAAGACTCACGCATAAATATCGCAGTCATTCAGCAGAACAATGACACAGAATCAATGCAATTTTTTGTCAGATCACATATGACATGATTGAGTATATGAGCGTAACATCACACGTGTAACTGAGTTCCTTAGTGGTTAAGCGGTTAGCGTATGCGCCTTTGTCGTGGGAGACCTGGGTTTGATTCCTAGCGGGAGCTCATGTACTTCGGATTTCCCGTAAATCAGTATGTCCCGTCTCATATAGCCTCGCTGCTAAAAGGGCCGTTAAACTCAAAATCAACTGAATCACACGTGTAACTGATCATAGGTGAATTGAAAAAATTCGAATATTGTCCTTGCATGTTACTTGAGCCATCGGTTGAATTTCCAACATACTTCTTAATATCAAGGTTCAGCTTCTGCAGAATTTCCAGCAGTAAACCGCAAGGACACTGGCCTGTGGTACATATGCATTTTACAATGACAACAATACTTTGTTTAACAACCATTTTAACAACATACCGTAAAACAACAGAGCACTGGCCTGAAACTACTATATCTTGAGTAGTGTCTAATATTTAATAGAACAGAAAATATTGAAGCTTGAGAGACTTCTTTAGAGATATCTTCTCTGATAAATGTGCTGATAGCATTCAAAACATAATTCACCGTGTTTAGTGAAAGTTATGCGACCACTATCCTGCTTACTTCCTCGTATATGACTCTTCTCGGTGACCTTATCTAAATTACTTTTAAGCGGAAGATCAAATTTGCTTAAGAAAGGAATAATATCCAAAAAGTTTCCATGATCTATAGCTGTGTCTTTCAGTTTATAGGCTGCTACATTTCCTCTGTAAATGAGCACTCTTTTACCAATGAGTTTCTGCACTTTGACAACTCGATACATTACCTGTCTGTTCTTCTCAACCTTATACTGCCGTTGCTTTACCTGTTCATGAGGAAGTAGTTTCTTAACATTATGTTCTCTTTTGTTAGATATGTAAGCACACACATTGGTCTAATGTATTTTGGAAGACTCGTGTTCTCTTACTCGCTGATAAACGTGTTTAATGTTACGTTTGTCACGTACAGAACCTTTAAGAGAAGTTTGTTCGATCTGGAGAATAATCTGTGAACACGCTGCAAAAAGAAAATGCTTGAAGTGGTACGTTTTGTCGCGGATTAAATATCCGAAATGTTTTAATTAGTCCAAGACAGGTTGTAATTTATATAAGTGGTACGTTTTGTCGTGGAACAAATGTCAGAAATGCTTTAATTAATCCATGACAGGTTGTCATTTATGACAGGTCGTCAAAAGTGGTACGTTTTGTAGCGAAAATTCAAGTGGTACGTTTTGTCGCTGGTACGCGTTGTCAACTTAGAAATTATTTCTACATAAGAAATAAGACATTTTACATGTAAAACTATTTATCGATTACTCTGTATAAAAATTGATTTATTAAAGGTATTTAGCATCTAATTTCCAGTGACAGTATGTTTCAATCATTGAAAACCTATGATAAGACCAATCATGCATTTTCTATATCATTATTATATCATAAATATTCTGCAATGGCTGGCATAAATTAGCTTTCAAGCCAAGAATGTTATAAAATAGAGGATCTGCCCATATGTATCACCATCATGTGAACTCAATGAAGCCAAAAAACAACCGAGCATCGTCTAAGCCGGCACGTCTGATTGGCTACTCTCGCTTCCGCCATGATTGTTGGCTCGAAACATTGTGATCTTAGTGGCGCGCTGTGGGCAGAGTAGGTGTGGCGAAGCTGTGACGTATGGCTTCACGATTTTGTTGTATGGGCAGATCCTCTATTTTATAACATCCTTGTTTCAAGCCCGATTAATGTTGTCAGGTCTGAAGATTAAAAAGTAGCGAGTTTGTACTCTAAAAGTAGCAGATTTGAACTATTTGTAGCCCAAACATAAAAAATTAATTATTTTGCAACTATACAGTACACTTTTACTAATCATATATCCATAGGGGAATCAGTTGAATATGAGCATAATTAATGAAAATACTAATATATCTAAAAAATGATGTATTACAGAAAGTAGTATGTCTCACCAAAAGAAAGCCTGATCTTTCGTCTACAAACGCTAAAAAGTACAAGATTATACGTACTTTTGTTCGTGGGTAATAAATAGGTTAATAAGGTAGGTGTGCCGTGCTCATATTTTCCGTAGTACAAGGGTAATATGAGCATTTCATAGGGCAAATATGAGCAGCGTTTCTTTTTTAATATTTTCACATAAAATACAAAGCAGATACAAAAAATGTACAAAAGAAGAAACAATACGTAAATGATTACAATAACGAGCAAAAAATAGTTGTACATACAGGTAAGACACTTCATTTCAAGAGTCCTGTCTATTGGTGTGACGTAAATAACTAGGCATTAAATCTGCTACAATAATCACTAACAAGGAACTCAAGGTACTGAACGTTCACACAAAGGACACGATACCAGTCTTGGCACATAT
This sequence comes from Thermobia domestica, assembly GCF_964235325.1. Taxonomy (NCBI): domain Eukaryota; kingdom Metazoa; phylum Arthropoda; class Insecta; order Zygentoma; family Lepismatidae; genus Thermobia; species Thermobia domestica. Next base: position 219,805,406 of record NC_137466.1, read on the forward strand.
CACACTTGATCCATTCTTTCCCTTTGGAGTCTTTTCCTTCACAAAAATGGCAAATACTTTTATTCTCTTCACACTGTGTGGATGAGACTGTCTTCTTACTTGGCGTAGTATTTCTAGCGTTTTCTTCAATGAAATTATTATTATCCCCTTGAGCTTTAGATTTATTTATGGATGTCTGCGAGCTTTAGATTTATGTATGGATGTCTGCTTGTTCACCTTCTCCGCACACACAAACTGTGGCAACACCCATCCCACACTGTGGCATTGAAAATACGCGAAATGTATCCAAGTTGATTATAAACTTGAAGATTGTAGAATTTGTATTATCCATGTTATTACAAACTATGTTATTACGGAATGTATACTTTAATTAACATCTGCAAAAGCTCCTCACGTCCATTTCTTTCATTACTTTCAAAAGAAATATGTGTGCCCATATTAAACTGAATTCAAAAGCTCATATTTCACTGACAGTTAATGATACTTTAACGTGTTGTGGTTGACAACTCTTTTTATAGAAAAGAAGTGAACAAAAGACTGGCGTTGTGTTCCTAGACAGATCTGACTATAAATCCATTGACAAATTATATATAACGCATAGATACCAAGTTTCAGCTTATTATCCATTACCCTGATTTAACTATAGCTCCAAAAAGCTAAACTTTTTTTATTCTATGTACCTCTAAACTTGTCTATTATTTCACAACAACTGCAGCGAACGACTTGGGCTACTCCCTGCAAATTCATGAAACTCCAAACATACTACGAACTTCGTTGTTTTCCTCTTGCTCAAGATATATGTGTGCTGTGTGAGTTTAAGCTTCGTGCTGCTCATATTTTCGGACTGCTCATATTAAACTGACTTCCCCATACAGATTCTTACCGATTGGAAATACCTGGAATTGGAAATACGTCAGATATCTGAGTTGGTAATAGTCACGCAGCGACCGTGGTTTCGGACTGTTAGCGGTGTATGTTAGAGCAAACGTCATACTAAGCAGGAGCAGTATAACTGCAGTAGGGTAGCTATAAAATGGGCAACCTTTCTAATTTCCAAGGAGACATGTTTGCTTAAGTCAGTTTTTTGGACTCTGAAACACATTACAGCGTTTACCGCATGCTGTTTTACTGTTATTCCTCACTTCTTTAATTCATTTGCTAAATTCTTTGTCTGGGAGCCATCAATTTTGGAAGTTTTTATTCTACTTATTACACTTTACTCATGATGTTAAGATGAATAATACAGTAAAACTTAAATTTGCAATTTTCATGTTTACACAGCCCCATTCAACTATTAGACCTAGATGGTTTCGAGCTTAAAAACTCGCCAAATACGCTACTTGTAATAAATCTGGTAATACTGCGCCAGATTCTCCTCACATGAATTATCAGGATTTGTCTACTTCAACCTCTGTACATGTGACGGTATCAAGTGACAGTGATTTCAGTCAGTGGACCGGGCTCAATGGTTAAAAAATCCTTTTTCCTGGGAGATGCTCAATGTGGGTTGCTAGTGTATTATGTTCGCCCCATGTAATGAAATAACCCTTTCCCTTCGAATCATTTTTTGAAATCATCTCTTTGCTTGGGTACAAATATATTTAATGACACCTGAATGAGAAACATTTCCTTCTTCCATGTAAAGTTCATTAGATGCCAAGGGTAATTTTTAATTCTTTTTTTTTTTTTACTGATTATCTTTACTTTGGATTGGATTTGAGTACCCGCATCTCCGTAAATTTAGTCGGGACAGAGAAATGCCCCGTATTTTAATCCTCCCCCACTTCTGCCATCAATATCAGCTTATTTGAAAAGTGAAAAATCAAAAATTCTGACATTGGCTGGGAATTCTGTAATTAGTGAATGAACAATCAGCTGAAACATATAACAGCTTCGTGCAAGTTATCATACCACCCTCTCCGATTTGATAGCGAGCAGGCCAATAGACTCGAAGAACAGAGTTGCAGTTGTCCGTTGGCAGTCAATAGGATCTGCAATCATTGGTAAAGTTAAAGAGCAGCTGACCTGTTGTTCATAATACAGTATAGCCTCAGGTTATCCGACCGAGTTGATTCGGATCAGATTTATAAACATTTTTTAATTGGATGTTCACATAAATAATAATTTCTAACTACTATAGCAAGAACATATTATAATTACCCCTAACAATTGCTTTTTATTTTGATTAAATGTACAGTTCAGTGACCGTGCTTTATTCAAACGCCACACGTGTTTGAAACAGAAGACAGGGGGCAAATTCGTTGTGAAGAAATGATGTGAAAAGTTATCGTAATAAACGGTAAGTCTGCTAATTTAAGGATTTGTTTTGCTGGACGTATATTACCAGGATTGTTCGGATTGCCTTTGGTCTCAGTTAATCCGGATAACCGGGTTATACTGTACATTACAAATGGAGTGCTACAATTTTGTATCAAGAAGAATGCCTAAACTGAAGTGCACGTTTTCTTCCAATTTGAAGGAGAAGTACTTATTTCTGAAAGGAACGAATTTGAACTATGAAGTTGACTACAAAATTTGCAATGCATTTTTCCATTGCACCTGGTGGAAACTCGGACACTCTTCAACATCAAAAACAAGCAAACATAAAATGGCCGCCGTATACGCAAAGGGAAGAGGAGTGACTTTTTCTCCAGCAAGACATTAGATAAGTTATACTGTGGGACCGCGCCAAGGTTGGACGACGACAAGGTTGGACGACGACAAGCCTGGACACTTTTTGTGTCCAGGCTTGTCGTTGTCCAACCTTGTCGTCAGCGACCCAAAATGAGATATGTCAAAGCATCTCTGGGACGATCCTGGACACCCATGTAAGGAATGTAAGCAGGCTTGTCGTTGGCCAACCTTGTCGTCAGCGATCCAAAATGAGATGTGTCCAGGCTTGTCGGGATCGACCACGACAAGCTTGGACACCCCAGGAATGTGTCCAGGCTTGTCGTCGTCCAACCTTGTCGTCAACGACCGAAAATAAGATGTGTCCAGGCTTGTCGCGGTCGATCCCGACAAGCCTGGACACCTCAGGAATGTGTCCAGGCTTGTCGTCAACGACCCAATTTGAAATGTCTGTTCCAACAAACTCTACCAGTTAAGGCGTTTACAGTTCATACATACATGCCCTTCAACAGGGTGCGAAATCATTTGAAAATGGGGGGGGGGGGAAGAAGTTCAACGATCCACACTAATGCTTCGTGGAGCCTCCAAAAAATTGAAATATTAATGGATTATTATTATTATTATTATTATTATTATTATTATTATTATTATTATTATTATTACTCTGCTATGAAATGAATAGAGATTACTACTCACGTAGTTATGAATACTGGTGTCAATTTTGGGGATTGCAGGCATTGAGCGACAGGAGAAAAGTTATTGAAAGAGATTTTATTAAGAAATTACTAGACAATAGCTATCATAGTGAATATTGCTTGCATAATATAGGTATAAGGGTACCAATGTATAATACAAGAAATATATCAACATTAGTTCCGTTGAATCCGAAATCTGTAATTTTAAGAAGACTGACCAATTCTTTTAATTTTGTTTAATTTACTTTTATCAGTATAAAAGCATGAATTTTTGAGCTTGACAAATATTATTGTTACTATTTATGACGACTATTTTGATACTAAAAAAAATGGTGTTAATTTGACAAGGAATTATTAATCCGATATTATTTTACTTTATTTTATCATTATGTTTTATTGTTTCAGTATATAGCTTACATTGTATGTAATATGTGTTTATATTGTCTGATAAAGTGCTGTATTTTTGCCGTTAGGCTGTTCATGGCACAGAAATAAACATTATTATTATTATTATTATTATTATTATTATTATTATTATTATTATTATTATTATTATTATTATTATTATTATTATTACTACTACTACTACTACTACTACTACTACTACTACTAATAATAATAATAATAATAATAATAATAATAATAATAATAATAATAATAATAATAATAATAAATGATCAAACTAGTCGTCATTGTTATTTAAAAATACTTTAATGTTATTTATTCATTTACCCAAAATTGGTAACTTATCTACTGCATTTAATATACACTTCGGTGCATATGGTCCAGGGTTAGACTCTCGTGGGAGCACAGTACCCTTGTGTTTACCATCATATTGAAGACTGCGTTCACGAAAATAGCGGTAGAGATCTATAAGTCAGAAATAATAGTCCCTGAGAACCGATGTCCTAACCAAGCATTAGAACTACTAACTTGAAGCGCTCCACCTGGCCAACCATAGATCCTCATGAGCTGTAGAGTCAAAGTATAGTTTTTATTATTTTTTATGAAATTCTCGTTTCTTCGCTACGTACGTAGTGTTTCAGTTTGGTCGTTCAGATATACGGTCACCTTTGTAAGTCTAAATAATACTATGTATCTATATTGTATTATTAGCAACAATATATTATTATAAATAACATATATGATTTCAATACAAATACTTGATAGACAACAAAAAGGCGTGTTGCCTCAGTGGTACAGCGCTCACCTCAGGTGCGTGGGATCAATGGTTGGATCCTAGCTCGCACCAAATTCTGCTTGTGGTATACAAACAATTGTGTTGGGGTTTTCTCGGGGTCTTTCCGCTTCCTTCTGTCTTAATCCACCCTTATAATTCATCTCATCATGACCGTCTTCCTTAGCCTTACTGAATATTCGTAGGACGTTAAACTTTAGAAAATAAAAGCACAAACACTATAATACGATTGATTTGCTGATTTAAGTTTGATGACCCTTTTCTGCAGCGAGGCTACGAGATATGGACTTACAGTTCAAGGTGGAATCCGAACCATCGTAATCGTTTAAATTTTTTAAGGCGCTCCCACCGGGAATCGAACCAGGACCCCGTGCACCGAAGATGGTGCGTGCGTGCTAGCCACTAGACCACCGAAGAGAGCCACAATAATACGAGTATTGAATGATTGTGTTACTGTATATATAGACCTAAAATATGGTTTGCAATAACGTATCTTACATTAGAGAAAATTTTTAAGATTAAACTTCACTTTCTTTCCGTGTGTAACGGGAGTTGAAAATGTGATGGCCAGAAGAAACTCACGTATGAGCAGCAGTAATAGCATCCCATAATTTTAAAGGAAACCCACTGAGTTTAATTATCAATAAAGATTTCAAGGTACCCGCCAACATAGGTTTCTTTCGGAACTTTTAATATGAACAACACTGAATC